>NC_135911.1:8958483-9100450 GCF_964194155.1 Cetorhinus maximus | reverse complement strand
CTGTCTCTCTTTGTCTCTCTCTATCTCTGTGTCTCTGTGTCTCTGTCTCCGTCTCTATTCTCTATCCTCTCCTCTCTCTCTCTGTGTCTCTCTCTGTCTCTCTCTCTGTTTATCTCTCTGTCTCTCTTCTCTATCCTCTCCTCTCTCTCCCTCTGTGTCTCTCTCCCTTTGTTTCTGCCTCTGAATCTCTTTGCTACTTTCATTCTACACAGTCTGTTTTGTTTTAAAGATCTTAATGGAATATCGATCTCTGAGCCTGGGAGCATCTTTAGTCGTTACGTGAGAGACCCACGCGTTGTGAGGGTGCTTCGTGGAAAGGATGTTGAGATCAAATGCTGTGCCAGCTCGTCAGAACCACCAGTCTACCAGTGGAACAAAAAGGTATAACAGATTTATTGAGACCTCTCAGCATACCTGTAGACTGACTCATAGGATTGCATAGGATATACGGCACAGAAACAGGCCATTTGGCCCAACCAGCCCATGCTGCACCTTCTCCTGCCATTAATCATCTAACTCTACCATCATAACCCTCTTCTTTTCTCCCTCATGTGTTTATCCAGCTTCCCCCTTAAATACATCGATGCTATTCACCTCAGCCACTCCCTGTGGGAGCGAGTTCCACATTCTCCCCCACTCTCTGGGTAAAGAAGTTTCTCCTGAATTCTCCATTGGATTTATTAGTGACGATCTTATATTGATGGCCTCTGGCTGTGCTCTTTCCCACAAGAGGAAGCATTCACCCTATCGAAACCTTTCAGAATTTTAAAGACCTCTTTTAGGTAGTTGTTTTCTAAGAGAAGACAGACCCAGCCTGTCAATGCCTTCCTGATATCTATACCCAGGCATTTCTGGGGTCATCCTTGTAAATCTTCTCTTCAATGCCTCTATACCCTTTTTGC
Organism: Cetorhinus maximus; assembly: GCF_964194155.1. NCBI lineage: Eukaryota > Metazoa > Chordata > Chondrichthyes > Lamniformes > Cetorhinidae > Cetorhinus > Cetorhinus maximus. Next base: position 9,099,548 of record NC_135911.1, on the reverse strand, counting down.
AATACAGTCACCAGATTGTACACAGTACGCTAAGTGTCATCAGACCGAGACTCCTCATAGCAAACTGAGGAATCAGTAAAACTGATTCCACTCACGTTAACCTTTCGACTCTAGCACAATCCTCCTGCACAGGATGACCTTTGCCTCATACTGTTTAATCAATGATGTGATGTCAGGTGAACTGGGATGGACTCAGCTCATTGGGTTAGGGTTTGTAGTCATAAGGTTTTGACAATAAACTAGTAAACTCGCTTCAGGAGATAAGAGCACTGGCTGGTGTGGAAAATAATGCGGGGTGGGGTGACTCTTCTCTTGGATCCGAGGTGCATTGTGGTGACTGACAGAAGGAGTTTACTCTGTATCTAACCCCGTGCTGTACCTGCCCTGGGAGTGTTTGATGGGGACGGTGTAGAGGGAGCTTTACTCTGTATCTAACCCCGTGCTGTACCTGTCCTGGGAGTGTTTCATGGAGACAGTGTAGAGGGAGCTTTACTCTGTACCTAACCCTGTGCTGTACCTGTCCTGGGAGTGTTTGATGGGGACAGTGTAGAGGGAGCTTTACTCTATATCTAACCCCGTGCTGTACCTGTCCTGGGAGTGTTTGACGGGGATGGTGTGGAGGGAACGTTACCCTGTATCTAACCCCGTGCTGTACCTGTCCTGGGAGTGTTTGATGGGGACAGTGTAGAGGGAACTTTACTCTGTATCTAACCCCGTGCTGTACCTGTCCTGGGAGTGTTTGATGGGGACAGTGTAGAGAGAGCTTTACTCTGTATCTAACCCTGTGCTGTACCTGTCCTGGGAGTGTTTGATGGAGACAGTGTAGAGAGAGCTTTACTCTGTATCTAACCCCGTGCTGTACCTGTCCTGGGAGTGTTTGATGGGGACAGTGTAGCGGGAGCTTTACTCTGTATTTAACCCCGTGCTGTATTCAGGGGGTTTATATATAGAAAACACATATTCAGGAGAGACTAGAATCTAATTGAAGGGTTTGTGTGGTTTATTTATAGAATAACAGATGCCTGGGAGTGAGTTACAGGCTGGAATCTAATCATGGGCTTTGGGGGGGTGGGGAGGAGGAGGTTGGTGCAGGTTTACACCTGGATAACAACCTTTGTGTTACAGTGTGCAGTTATGAGGTTACAAACTCTCAGAAAAAAGGCATTTTCAAAAGTTACCTTTTTTAAAAAAAATACCTTGGACTGAGTTTAAAGACCATTTCAAAATGCTTCAAGCTATACAGAATTCTGGATTTCAGACAAAAGCAAAAAACTGCGGATGCTGGAAATCCAAAACAAAAATACCTGGAAAAACTCAGCAGGTCTGACATCATCTGCGGAGGGGAAAACGGTTAATGTTTAGAATCCGAATGACTCTTTAACAGAACTAAGGAAAAATAGAAGAGAGGTGAAATATAAACTGGTTTAAAGGGGTGTGGGACAGGTAGAGCTGGATTGAGGGCCAGCGATAGGTGGAGATTGCCAAAAGATGTCACAGACAAAAGGACAATGAGGTGTTGACGGTGGTGATATTATCTAAAGGAATGTGCTAATGGTGACATTAAAGGTAGAAAGCAGGACGAGCAAGGTACAGATAGCCCTAGTGGGGGTGGGGTGGGGTGAAGGGATCGAAATAGGCTAAAACAATGGATGGAAATACATTTTAAAATAATGGAAATAGACGGGAAAAGAAAAATATATATAAATTATTGGAAAAAGGGGGATTGGGAAGGGAGTGGGGGTGGAGGAGAAAGTTTATGATCCACCACTCCTTTCAAGTGAAGCAGCATTTCACTTGTACTTCCCTCAATTTAGTCTACTGCATTCGCTGCTCCCAATGCGGTTTCCTCTACATTGGAGAGACCAAACGCAGACTGGGTGACCGCTTTGCAGAACACCTTCGGTCTGTCCGCAAGCATGACCCAGACCTCCCTGTCGCTTGCCATTTCAACACTCCACCCTGCTTTTATGACCACATGTCCGTCCTTGGCCTGCTGCAATGTTCCAGTGAAGCTCAACGCCAACTGGAGGAACAGCACCTCATCTTCTGACTCAGCACTTTACAGCCTTCCGGACTGAATATTGAGTTCAACAACTTTAGATCATGAACTTTCTCCTCCGTCCCCACCCCCTTTCCGATCCCCCCCCCCCCACCCCTTTCCAATAATTTATATATATTTTTCTTTTCCCACCTATTTCCATTATTTTTAAATGTATTTCCATCCATTGTTTTATCTCTACCTTTTAGCCTATTTCGATCCCTTCCCCTCACCCCACCCCCACTAGGGCTATCTGTACCTTGCTTGTCCTGCTTTCTACCCTTAATGTCAACTATTAACACATTTCTTAGCTAATATCACCACCTTCAACACCACTTTGTCCTTTTGTCTCTGACATCTTTTGGTTATCTCCACCTATCACTGGCCCTGTATCCAGCTCTACCTGTCCCACCCCCCCTTAAACCAGCTTATATTTCACCCCTCTTCTATTTTTCCTTAGTTCTTTTGAAGAGTCATACGGACTTGAAATATTAACTGTTCCTCTCCGCAGATGCTGTCAGACCTGCTGAGTTTTTCCAGGTATTTTTGTTTTGGTTCTGGATTTCAGACTGTGTCTCCTCCTCCAAGAGGACAAAAGACAATCCTTAATTTAATTATGGTTAATTGTGGTGCCGTCTAGGAGATAACGAAGTTTTTGTTGACGCACCATGGTCAGAATGTAAATTGTACCTCGGCCAGGACAAAAGCTAAGAGGCACGGGTGGGGAGAGGGGCTTTTGGAGGTATTGGTGCCTTATTTGGGAGATGCCTTGGCATTGTTGTAGAGGTCACATGGTAACAGCAGCCATCTTAGCTCCTACAAAAGGCAGGAAACATCTGGAAACATCTCCAGAGAAGCAGACAAGAGTTTCAACCCAGGACAGAGAAAGACGCCTGACAACAGCCAACGGTCTGCTGTGAAGTAACTGGGAAGCTGAAAGTGCCACGCCTGCAGAACAGAAGTAGGAAACTTCTCTCCTCCCCGTAAACTCTGATTCCATCTATTAAGCTCACTTGTTAAAGCAACCACTGGCAGTGGAAGCTGGAGCCAACTCTTGACCCAAAATAGTCTAATCTTGAATTATGTTTATCTGTGTATGTGTTTTGCGTGTGTGTTTTGTGTGTGTGTGTGTGTTTTGCGTGTGTTTTGTGTGTGTGTGTGTGTTTTGTGTCTGAGTGTGTGTGTGTCTTGGGTGTGTGTGTGTCTGTTTTTTGTGGACGGGTGTGTGTGTGTGTGTTTTGTGTATCAGTGCATGTTTTGTGCATGTGCATGTTTTCAGCGTGTGCGTGCATGTGTTTTGTGCGTGCGCGTGTTTTGTGCGTGCGCGTGTTTTGTGTGTGCGTATGTTTTGTGTCTGAGTGTGTGTGTGTCTTGGGTGTGTGTGTGTGTCTGTTTTTTGTGGACGGGTGTGTGTGTGTTTTGTGTATCGGTGCATGTTTTGTGCATGTGCATGTTTTGAGCGTGTGCGTGCACGTGTTTTGTGCGTGCGCGTGTTTTGTGCGTGTGCGTGTTTTGTGCGTGCACGTGTTTTGTGTACGCGCATGTTTTGTGTCTGAGTGTATGTGTGTTTTGTGTGTGTGTATGTTTTGTGTCTGAGTGTGTGTGTTTTGTGTGTGTGTGTGTTTTGTGTCTGAGTGTGTGTGTGTGTGTGTTTTGTGTGTGTGTTTTGTGGATGTGTTTTGTATGTGTATGTTTTGTGGGTGGGTGTGTTTTGTGGGTGTGTGTGTGTGTTTTTGTGTGTGATGCGTGTGCGCTTTTTGTGCGTGTGACTTGTGCATTTTGTGTGTGTCTGCCTGTCTGTGTGTGTGCTTGTGTGCGCGCGTGCGTATCTTTTCTTGGGTAACTTCCAGAGCAAGGGAGTGAAATAAGCTAACCTTCTCCTTTTTAAGTAAAAAGGCTTTGCTGCTGGGCTATTTTAAATTGAATTACTGACACCATGGGTAAAATATATAAACAAAACATTGCTCATGTAAAGTGTCTGTGGCATAGGAGTGAGTTACAGACTGGAATCTAATCGAAGGGTTCGGGGGTTTTACATATAGAATAACAAATACCTGGGAGTGAGTTACAGACTGGAATCTAATCGAGGGGTTCGGGGGTTTTACATATAGAATAACAGATACCCGGGAGTGAGTTATGGACTGGAATCTAATCGAGGGGTTCGGGGTGGTTTATATATAGAATAACAGATACCTGGGAGTGAGTTGCGGACTGGAATCTAATCGAGGGGTTCAGGGGTTTTATATATATAGAGTAACAAATACGTGGGAGTGAGTTACAGACTGGAATCTAAATGAAATTTAACCCCGTTCTTATAGGGTGATGATTGGATTTACCCAACCAGCAACCTGAAGATTGTGAAGATCACTCCGGAACAAGGTGGGGTCTACACATGTAAAGCCACTCACCCTTCAATCCCAAGTCTAGCCCAGTCCAAATCTGTTCTGATTCAGGTTGTGGAAGGTGAGATGATCGTAATTATTCACTTTTAAGTTGTCCCTATTATTTCGAGTTGTCGTATGTATTGGTGGAAAGTTCCTCCCAGCCCTTGAGGCCTCCTTTCATTGTCCATGTGCATTCTTCCCTATCATGGACTCTACCCCACCATTTAATCCCCTCCCACAGCCCATTTACCCTCTAACTTATCATGACCGCCACCCTACCTATTTAGTATCATTATTTAAGTTTGTGTTATGGGACAGAAACAGGCCATTCAGCCCAACTAGTCCATGTCAGTGTTTATGTTCCATTAGAGCCTCCTCCCATCTTTCCACATCTAAATCTATCATTGTAACCCTCTATTCCACTCTCTCTACTGCATGCTTGTTTAACTTCCCCTTAAATACATCTATACTATTCACCTCAGCCACTCCCTGTGGTAGTGAGTTCCACCACTCTCTGGGTTTTTTAAAAATTCATTCACGAGATGTGGGCTTCGCTGACTGGTCCCAGCATTTATTGCCCATCCCTAGTTGCCCCTTGAGAAGGTAGTGGTGAGCTGCCCTCTTGAACCGCTGCAGTCCATGTGGTGTGGGTACACCCACAGGTGCTGTTAGGGAGGGCGTTCCAGGATCTTGATTCAGCGACTGTGAAGGAACGGCCGATATATTTCCAAGTCAGGATGGTGAGTGACTTGGAGGGGAACTTCCAGGTGGCGGTGTTCCCATCTATCTGCTGCCCTTGTCCTTCTAGGTGGTAGTGGTTGTGGGTTTGGAAGGTGCTGTTGAAGGAGCCTTGGTGAATTCCTGCAGTGTGTACCAGTAGATGGTACACACACTGCTGCTACTGTGCATCAGTTGTGGAGGGAGTGAATGTTTGTGGATGGGGTGCCAATCAAGCAGGGCTGCTTTGTCCTGGATGGTGTTGAGCTTCTTGAGTGTTGTTGGAGCTGCACTCATCCAGGGCAAGTGGGGAGTATTCCATCACACTCCTGACTTGTGCCTTGTAGATGGTGGACAGACTTTGGGGGGGGTCAGGAGGTGAGTTACTCGCCACACGATTCCCAGCCTCTGACCTGCTCTTGTAGCCACAGTGTTTATATGGCTAGTCCAGTTCCGTTTCTGGTCAATGGTAACCCCCAGGATGTTGATAGTGAAGAAGTTTATTCCGAGTCCCCTATTGGATTTATTAGTGACTATGTTATATTGACAGCCTCTGGCTCTGCTCTTCCCCACAAGAGGAAACACTCTCTCTGTCCGCTCTATCAAAATCTTTCATCACTTTAAAGACCTCTACTAGGTTACCACCCCCATCCTTTTTCAGGAGAAAAGAGACCCAGCCTGTCAATCCTTTCCCAATATGTAAACCCACACTTTTCTGGGATCTCTAGTGCCCCTGTGTCCTTGTTATAATATGGTGACCAGAACTGCGCACAGTACTCTTGAGTCTGGTCTAATCTCGGTTTGGTGCTGGTTTAGCAGAACTTTCCTAATGTGTTCAAATCTATCCCTCTAAAAATAAAGCCTAGTGTCTGGTTTGCGTTTTTTTAGGATCTTGTCAAGCTGTGTTGCTACTTTTAATGATTTCCGCATTTGTATTCTTGAGATCCCTTACTGCCTCCACCCCATTCACATTGCTATTTTCTAAGCAAGATGAAACTTTTCCTGCCAATATGGAATTTCTCATTTTTACCCATGTTCAGCGACAGTTGCCAATTATAGGTGCATTCTGCAAGTTTGTTAATCTTGCCTTGTCTGTTCCTGAGGCATGATTCCATCCTGGACACACACACAGATATAAATTGCTCTCCAATAGACCACGCTGACAGTCCCTACCTGTATTGATTTACCATTCCCACTTACAACCAGCTCCTCACTGAAGGGGTTAGATCGCAAACCATTAGCTCCTGTGGGTGAGTTTCAGCCCCTCTCATTGTTTGATGCGGTTGCAAGGGTCTCACATCCCTCCCTCTGCATGTTTCTCCCCACACTCCACAACACCCTTGCAAGACAGCCAATACTGTTTTCTATTTATTTGTTCGTGGAATGTGGGTGTCGCTGGCTAGGTCAGCATTTATTACCCATCCCTAAATGCCCTTAAGGTGGTGGGGTGCCACCTTCTTGAGCAACTGCAGTCCACGTGGTGTAGGCACACCCACAGTGCTGTTAGGGAGGGAGTTCTAGGATTTTGACCCAGTGACAGTGAAGGAACAACGGTATATTTCCAAGTCAGGATGGTGAGTGACTTGGAGGGGAACTTCCAGGTGGTGGTGTTCCCATGCGTCTGCTGCCCTTGTCCTTCTAGATGGCGGTGGTCGCAGGTTTGGAAGGTGCTTTCTAAGGGTGAATTCCTGCAGTGCATCTTGTAGATGGTACACACACTGCTGCTACTGTGTGTCGGTGGTGGAGGGAGTGGATGTTTGTGGATGTGGTGCCAATCAAGTGGGGCTGCTTTGTCCTGGATGGTGTTGAGCTTCTTGAGTGTTGTGGGAGCTGCACTCATCCAGGCAAGTGGGGAGTATTCCATCACACTCCTGATTTATGCCATGTAGATGGTGGACAGGCTTTGGGGGAGTCAGGAGGTGAGTTACTCTCCGCAGGATTCCCAGCCTCTGACCTGCTCTTGCAGCCACAGTATTTATGCGCTTGTCCAGTTAACGTTCCGTCTATCCATGACACGTTGCTTCTTATTGTTTAATCACGCCTGCCCCTTGAGGTTATAGATCTGTGCTCTCTCTCTCCGTCTCCTCCCTCAGAACCACTGAGCTCCCTGCAGCTGAGTGAGATGAACCTGATTTTGGCGATCGCTATTCCGGCCGGCGTGCTCTTCCTGGTGATTCTCGGCATCATCGCTTACAAGTGCAAGACCAAGAAGAGTGAACTGAAGGGGATGCAACTTCTGTGAGTACGACAACAACCGCAATAACTTGCACTTCTATAGCACCTTTCGTGGCCACAGGACGTCCCAGAGGCCACTTCACAGCCAAAGATGTACATTTGAAGTGTGGCCATTGTTGTAATGCATGAAACACGGCACCCAATTTGCGCACAGCAAGCTCCCGCAAGCAGCAACATGATAATGACCCCAGATCGTCTGTTTTTAAGTGATGTTAGTTGAGGGATAAATATTGGCCCCAGGACACCGGGGAGAACTCCGCCCCCCCCTGCTCTTCTTTCTAATAGTGACCGTGGGATCTTTTACACCCACTCGAGAGGGAAGATGGGGCCTTGATTTAATTTCCCAACTGAAAGCCGTGGTGTTAGAGGTGCTCCCTCAGTACTGACCCTCCGACAGTGCAGCGCTTCTTTAGTACTGACCCTCCGACAGTGCAGCACTCCCTCAGCACTGACCCTCCGTCAGTGCAGCATTCCCTCAGTACTGACCCTCCGTCAGTGCAGCACTCCCTCAGTGCTGACCCTCCGACAGTGCAGCACTCCCTCAGTACTGACCCTCCGACAGTGCAGCACTCCCTCAGTACTGACCCTCCGACAGTGCAGCACTCCCTCAGTACTGACCCTCCGACAGTGCAGCACTCCCTCAGTACTGACCCTCCGACAGTGCGGCACTCCCTCAGTACTGACCCTCCGACAGTGCGGCACTCCCTCAGTACTGACCCTCCGACAGTGCGGCGCTCCCATAATACTGACCCTCCGACAGTGCAGCACTCCCTCAGTACTGACCCTCCGACAGTGCAGCACTCCCTCAGTACTGACCGTCCGACAGTGCAGCACTCCCTCAGTACTGACCCTCCGACAGTGCGGCACTCCCTCAGTACTGACCCTCCGACAGTGCGGCACTCCCTCAGTACTGACCCTCCGACAGTGCGGCGCTCCCATAATACTGACCCTCCGACAGCGCAGCACTCCCTCAGTACTGACCCTCAGACAGTGCAGCACTCCCTCAGTACTGACCCTCCGACAGTGCGGCGCTCCCTCAATACTGACCCTCCGACAGCGCAGCCCACCCTTAGTACTGTGCTGGAGTGTCAGCCTTGATTTGTATGCAGACGTGGGACTGGAACCTAGAACCTTTTGACTCAGAGGTGAGAGTGCTACCCATTGAACCACGGATGACTCGCTTAACTAACCTAACACATTTCACAGACGTGATTACCAAACAAAATTTGACCACGAGCCACATAAGGAGATAGAAACAGAAAATGCTGGAAAAGCGCAGCAGGCCTAATAGCAAGAGAAAAAAAGACAGAGTTAACGTTGCGAGTCCTTATGACTTCTTCAGAGCTAGAGAGAAGTAAAATTGTAATGAAATTTATACTGTTTCAGGGGGACGGAGCAGGTGAAGCTGGATAGAGGGCCAGTGATAGGTGGAGGCAAAGGAGAGATTGCCAGAGATGGCATGGACAAAAGGACAAAGGGGTGTTACTGATAGTGGTAAGGACTAAAGGAGGTGCTGATGGTGGCATTAAGGTCAGAAAGCAGAATGTGATAATGGCAGGACAAGGGTAAGCGCTCTGTGAAAGAACAACATGAACGAGTGACAGATGGCCCTAGCGGGGGTGGGGTGGTGGAGGGGGAAGGGGATGGTGGTGGGAAAAAAGGATTGAAAACAGGGATAACAGGTGGGGATAAAACAATGAATAAATGAATAAAAATGAAAATAAATAAAATGAAAATAAGTGGATAAAAAATATAAATGAACATTTAAAAAAAGGGGTGAGGTTAGAGGAGAGAGTTCATGGTCTGAAGTTGTTGAACTCAGTGTTAAGCCCGGAAGGCTGTAAAGTGCCTAGTCGGAAGATGAGGTGCTGTTCCTCCAGTTTGCGTTGAGCTTCACTGGAACAGTGCAGCAGGCCAAGGATGGACATGTGGGCATGAGAGCAGGGTGGAGTGTTGAAATGGCAAGCGACAGGGAGGTCTGGCTAATGCTTGCGGACAGACCGAAGGTGTTCCACAAAGTGGTCACCCAGTCTGCGTTTGGTCTCTCCAATGTAGAGGAAACCGCATTGGGAGCAGCGAATGCAGTAGACTAAATTGAGGGAGGTGCAAGTGAAGTGCTGCTTCACTTGAAAGGAGTGTTTGGGCCCTTGGACATTGAGGAGGGAGGAGGTAAAGGCACAGGTGTTGCACCTTCTGCGATTACATTGGAAGGTGTCGTGGGAGGGGGTTGAGGTGTAGGGGGTGATGGAGGAGTGGACCAGGGTGTCCCGGAGGGAACAATCCCTGCGGAATGCTGACAGGTGGGGGGTTAAGTGAAGATATGTTTGGTGGTGGCATCATGCTGGAGTTGGCGGAAATGGCAGAGGATGATCCTTTGAATGCGGAGGCTGGTGGGGTGAAAAGTGAGGACAAGGGGGACCCTTCACATAAGGAGATATTAGGGACTGGTGACCAAAAGCTCAGTCAAAGAGGTCAGTTTTTAAGGATTGTTTTAGAGGAGAGAGAGAGGTGGAGAAGGTTAGGGAGGGAATTCCAGAGCTTAGGGCCCAGGCAGCTGAAGGCATGGCCGCCAATGTTGGAGCGATGGGAATCGGGGGATGTTCAAAAGGCTGCAATTGGAGGAGCGCAGAGATCTCAGAGATTTGTAGGGGCTGGAGGAGGCTGCAGAGACAGGGAGGGTTGTAGGTGCTGGAGGAGGTTACAGAGATAGGGAGGGTTGTAGGTGCTGGAGGAGGTTACAGAGATAGGGAGGGTTGCAGGGGCTGGAGGAGGTTACAGAGATAGGGAGGGTTGTAGGGGCTAGAGGAGGTTACAGAGCTAGGGAGGGTTGTAGGGGCTGGAGGAGGTTACAGAGGTAGGGAGGGTTGTAGGGGCTAGAGGAGGTTACAGAGATAGGGAGGGTTGTAGGGGCTGGAGGAGGTTACAGAGATAGGGAGGGTTGTAGGCGCTGGAGGAGATTACAGAGTTTGGGAGGGTTGCAGGGGCTGGAGGAGGTTACAGAGATAGGGAGGGTTGTAGGGGCTAGAGGAGGTTACAGAGATAGGGAGGGTTGTAGGGGCTGAAGGAGGTTACAGAGGTAGGGAGGGTTGTCGGGGCTGGAGAAGGTTACGGAGGTAGGGTGAGGTGTAAGGAGGGATTTGAAAACAAGGATGAGAATTGTAAAATTGAGGCATTGCCGGACCAGGAGCCAATGTGGGTCAATGAGTGACAGGAGGAGAGGAGGCTACAGAAGAATTTGAAAATAAGGCAAGTCTATTCCAGTTCCATTCTGCCTTCCCTCTCTCTCAGGTAGATGTGAAAGATCTCCCCAGCCACCGAAGAGCAGGATGTGGGCGTTGGTGGATGGGGTGGTTCTCCCTGTTGTCCTGTAGCCAATATCTATGCCTCAGTCAACATCGAAAAAAAGCAGGTGATCTGGGTCATTATCAGATTGCTGTTTTGTGGGAGCTTGCTGTGCGCAAATTGACTGCAACGTTTCCTACGTTACAACCGTGACCACGCTTCCAAAACCAACACTCGGTTGGCTTTGAAGCACTTTGAGTCGTGGTAGCCCTCATGAAAGGCGCTATATAAATGCAAGACTTTTTCTTTCCTTTGTCCCTAAAGGGGAGGTGTACTGAGTGTCGGCGCTGTAGCAGGAGGATTTCACTGCGAGACGTAACATGTTGAACAGGGAGTGTCTTAAGATGGCCCCGATATATATATATAGGCTACAATTGGCAGTCATGCCTCTGATAGCCCTGTGTGTGCGCAGAGCTGTTGGTTTGCATCTTGTGTTCTGTTCTGCTATAACTCAGCCTTTTGCTTGCTGTGTCCTTGCTGCCTACAGGGATGATAAAAGCGCCAAGTCTCCAATCTGGAAGGGGAGTGACTCATCCATCCCATTCACCATCAATGATTCTGTTCCTCTGGTTATGTGAATCGCTAACTAGGTGCGTACCTTGTGTTTTCCTCTTTCCCCTTTACCCCTCCGTCGCTGGGTCCGACAGGTAAATGGCCAGGAAAGTGAGAAAACTGACGGCGAGGGCGATAGAGATGTCGGGTAGGGGAGAGGCAGAGGGCGAGAGAGACAGAGAGAGAGAGAGAGAGAGACGGAGACAAATAGAATGAAGAGACATAATTAAGAAATAAGCGCAGGAGTGTCTCCACAACCCATTGGACCCTGCTCCGCCATTCGATTTTGGCCGACCCTTAATCTCAACCCTTTCCCGCCCCGTCCCTCGATTTTCCCCCTCAGTCCGGCACTCCATCGATCTCAACCTTCAAGACGCTCAACGACTGAGCATCGCAAGGCAGGGACGGACTTGTGGAGTGACAGCGGAAAGTAGAAGGTAGGTTCTGAGGGGACAGGGGGGTGGGGGTTGAGGGGGGAGGATAGGAGTTGAAGCCGGGCTGTGCCGCCATCAGCCGCAGGGATCTGTAACGCGCTGCCAGCGAGGGAGCCTGGCACCAGAGGAATGTAAATAAATTGCAAACGTCAAGGGCAGGATTTTGTGTCCGCCAAGCGGGCGTGTGCCTGACTCGATCGGGTGTAAAACAGTGCGCGATATTTCGGTCGGCGGGCGCGCGCAAGAGTCAGCAGCGCACCCACCGACAATTAAGAGGCCAATCAAGCCCGTGAATCAATTAACTCAGCAGTATTTTTCGCTGCCCGTCCAACCTTACGGTTGGCGGGCAGGCGAATTGGCCAAGCGGCCTTTGGATTTTTTAGGGAACCTCATCCGCGGTGAGGTTTCCAACTGTAGTTTTAAATAAAAAAAATTTTTAAACATCATTTTCAGTATGTCCCTGATCATGTGACCTAGTCGCCTGTGGGGACATGTTTCTCTCATGTTTAAAATCTTAATTTTTGATTGTAAAGTTCTTCAGCTCCCTGAGGCAGCTCTGTGCCTTCAGGGAGATTTCAGTGCGTGCTCCCCCCCCTCCACCACCCACGCATGTGCACACTGTAGCGCTCGCGCTCTTCCCGCCCCCCCCCCCACCCCAACAGTGCTGAGCTTCTCAGCACACCTTTCACACTGGCTTGCCGTTAATTGGCCAACCAGCGTGAAATCGTGGTCGGGGCCCAATTGCAGGCGGCCGACCATTTCCTAGCCGTTCCCGGGCCCGCCTGACAGTGAGCGGAAAATCCTGGCCCAAGTAGATGAAGTGCTCGAGTGGCTGGTTGCATTCTGCGAATGGAACTTGGAGATGGAGGGATGGCGGGGAGAGACAGACCGAGGGAGATGGACAGACAGACACACAAAGGGAAACGCAGAGAGGGCAAGAGAAGGATATTCCATTGTGGGAGAAAATCTTAATCATCCGATTGCCTAATCAGTGTTGTGGTGTTTCCAGGATTCCACATCCTGACTGATAATCAGCCCTCGGCCCTCGTTTAACTTGGTTGAAAACAATGTACCTCAGTAAACATTAGCTCTTCTCGTTTACCTGAGTGTTAAGTGAGTGATGTGTACCCCTACTAGGAGAGAGAGGGGCTGTGCACCAGGAACAGAACCTGTATCCGTCGCTCACTAAGGAGGACTCTTACCTGCCCTTGATCGTTTCATTGAGAACTGTTGGCGTGACATCAGTCGTCTCAATTTCTCTGCTCCTCTCACCCGCTCTAACCTGTCTCTCTCTGAACTTGCTGCACTCCGTTCTCTCAGGTCCAACCCTGACTTTGTCATCAAACCCGCTGACAAGGGTGGTGTTGTTGTTGTCTGGCGCACTGACCTCTACCTCGCGGAGGCTGAGCGTCAACTCGCAGACACTTCCTCCTACCTTCCCCTGGACCATGACCCCACCACCGAACATCAAGCCATTGTTTCCAGGACTGTTACTGACCTCATCTCCTCTGGAGATCTTCCTTCCACAGCTTCCTTCTGTGTTGTGACCACTCATTAATTCTGCAAAACATTCGATAATGATTAAAAATATAAATTTCTTTGCAGACAAGAATCCTTTGAAGAGGAAAGGGGGCTGATCATGCTGAAGCATTAAACAGTTTTTGCCTCTCCGTCGGGAGGGCAATCATATACATTTTAAGAATTGCTAAATCACATTTACTCATTTTTTTTATCGTGGCTACAGTGTCCTGTCCTGTGAAATGTACTGGCAGAGGCGGTGTGTGGGGAGCCGCACTGCTTTTTTTTTTCAATCCTTAAATGGGATAAGATTTGAAGATTTAAATCTTGTGAGGAAACTGCTGAGAGGCTTCAACCCAGATGGGAAAAAAATCCACCTGCTGTTTAACCTTGTGGCCACCAGATGGCGCCACTGTGGCTCAGAACAGTGCCACCTGTTGGCAGGGACCAAGGATTGCACCCTCACTCTTGGAGGAAATTTAAGCCCCTTGAAAGTACTCTCTGAATTCCTGGACACTCCCCGGGGACTTCCAGCAAATGTTGGCACATTCCGGGGCTCCCAGCAAATATTGACACATTCCCAGGAACTTCCTGCAAATATTGACGCACTTGCGCTGGGACCCTCTGCACAATATTGACACACTTCCCCAGGACCCTCTGCACAATATTGACACACTTCCACGGGACCCTCTGCACAATATTGACACACTTCCACGGGACCCTCTGCACAATATTGACACACTTCCCCAGGACCCTCTGCACAATATTGACACACTTCCCCAGGACCCCCTGCACAATATTGACGCACTTCCCCGGAACCCCCTCCTAGAACCCCCAGTCTATTCTCTGAATAAAAAGCTAAAGCACAAGTAGTGCACCGTGAATCAAAGTCCCAACATCTCCTGGGGGTGACCAGTTTGAAAAACTCTCTAAAGCAGAGGTAATGCGATCTAACGATTGACTCCCTGAATGGACACTGTAAGCCTTCACATTTACATATTTCCTAAATTAAATTAGCTTGATTTTATTCTCGTTGCAGCCTCTTTTCGATTATAATCATGCAGTTTGCACTTTGACAATAACTGGATTTTGTGGGATATCTGTGTTGTGCAGATTTTAAATCTATTAATCATTGTGGTGTTTTACTGTTTTATCATTTCTGTAATGTAAGGATTTATTGTGCTTTTTTTTCCCCCTGTTATGATAGTTATAAACTGCAATTTACTTCCCTTTGAACTGGATTAAAGGGGTAGGAACCTTCATTTTCCATGTGTCGACAAGTAGCACTTTTACACATGTAGTACCCTCCCCTTTCTGCCACCAGGTGGTGCTGTTGAATGGTCAAAACAGCACTTCCTATTGGCAGAATGGCACGGCCGCTCATCGACCAATCCGTTCTCCCCGTCACCAAAGGAACGTGCTTGAGCAAGTTCGAGCAGCTTGCCCCAAGAAAGCGTCGAAACCCTCCGTAAAAGCCGGGAAGACCTTGGCAGTTTGGTTCGGGCAGGTGGTTTAAAATTGCACTTCAATTTTAAAACCATTGCACAGGGCGTAACATGCATCGGAAGACTTGAATCCCAACCGTGCCTATGTAACTAGCGCTTCTGCCCGTAGGTTTGGACCCAGCTTTGCACCAGGTGGAGTAACCGTCCAATTCAGGCAACTGCGCTCTGGTGTCCCTTCTCAGCGAAAGGGCCTGATGCCCTCGCTTGCCCTGACCCGGTACATGACTCCATTCTGATGGGATTGGCTCTCCAGGTGCCTACCACCACCTTCTCCAAGGGGCGACATGGTACGGAAGGGGTACTAACCGCCAGCCATGCTAGCCGCGAGCAATGAGTAACAGTAGACCCTGTTTCCATTTCACACACACATTGCCCTCCTCACTGTGCACCTCGAATTCTAACCTCGCATTATAATTGAGAGACTGTTCCCCTGCCACTCTGGGAGGCGGGGAAGGATCAAGAACGAGAGGGCACAGGTTTAAGGTAAATGGCAAAAAAAAAAAGAAGCAAATGGCGACACGAGGGATATCCTTTGCAGGCAGCGAGTGGTTAGGATCTGGAATGGGCTGCCTGAGAGTGCAGGTGGAGGCAGATTCAATTGACGCTTTCAAAAGGCAACTAGACTGTCATCTGGAAAGGAAGAATGTGCAGGTTTACAGGGGAGGGGAGGGCGGGGGGAAGGCGGGACAATGGCATCAGGCGCTCTGCTCATTTGGAGAGCCGGACTCAGGCACGATGGGCCGAATGGCCTCCTCCTGTGCTGTTGCGATTCTTCGGGGGATGAGGATTTTCCTTTCTGTCCCTCTTCACCAGCGAAATTTGCCGTGAGTTCCTATTTTAACATCACCCTTCAACCCATAGTCCAGCAATCTTTCCTCCTTCAAGTATTTATCCAATTCCCCCCTTTTGAAAGCTCCTACTGAATCTGCTTCCACCGCCCTTTCAGGCAGCGCCTTCCAGATCACAACAACTCGCCGTGTGTAAAAAAAAAAGAAAATTCTCCTCATCTCCCCCTCTGGTTTCTTTCGCTGATTATCCCAGAGAGAGCGCAAGAGAGAGACACACACACACACAATGGGACCCTGAGATGCAGAAATCTGACTGAATAGGTACAAGGTTGGGAATTTGGATTGGTTTCTGGGGATTTCATTGAACAAGAAGCTCCCTATAAATGCTTACACAACATCTGAAACCAAAGAGCCTGTAATATTTGTTTGGAGAGATTGACAGGGGTAGGGACAAATTATTGCAAGCAATAATTATTTCAACTCCCAATTTAAGAGTATTGTGGATGTGCTACTTATCTGTATTGTAACCGGCTCACACTGGTTAAAGGATCTGTATCTTTCATACTTTCAAATAAAAGTTAAGTAAACCAAAATGTGCTGATTTGATGCCATTTTATTTAAAACAACAAGTTTGAAAATGATTGTGTCTTTGAGGCACTGGTGAGTGTGGGCTTCCATTACCACACAGTGGCCGTCTCTCATGTATGAGATGGATCAGTGACAGTATCACTGTAAAAACATTCACGCCCACAGACTCTTAGGTCAGGGGCTGGGAATCCTGCGGGGAGTAACTCGCCTCCTGTCTCCCCAAAGCCTGTCCACCAGCTACAAGGCACAAGTCAGGAGTGTGATGGAATACTCTCCCACAGCACTCAAGAAGCTTGACGCCATCCAGGACAAAGCAGCCCCCGCTTGATCAGCGCCCTGTGTACCATCTACAAAGATGCACTCCAGAAACTCACCAAGGATTCTTTGACTGCACCTTCCAAACCCACCACCTCGACCACCTGGATAGACAAGGGCAGCAGGTGAACACTACCACTCCCAATTTCCCCTCCAACACACCAGCCTGACTTGGAACGATATTGCTGTACCGTCCCTGTCGCTGGGTCAAAATCCTAGAACTCCCTAACATAAGAGCATAAATAGGAGCAGGAATCGGCCATTCAGCCACTCGAATCTGCTCTGCCATTCAATACGATCATGGTTGATCTGTTTGTGTTTCGAGTTCCACATTCCCATCTACCCCTGATAACCTTCGATTCCCTTGCCTAACAAGAATCTATCTACCTCCGTCTTATAAATGTTCAATGACCCCGCCTCCTGAGGCAGAGAGTTCCAAAGACGCACAACCCTCTGAGAGAAAAAAAATTTCTTCTCATCTCTGTCCTAAAAGGGCCACCCCTAATTTTAAACCAGTGCCCCCTAGTTCTGGACCCACCCACAAGTGGAAACATCCTCTCCACGTCCACCTTGTCAAGGCCGTTCAGGATCTTGTAAACTTCAATCAAATCACCCCTCACTCTTCTAAACTCAAGCCCAGTCTGTCCAACCTTTCCTCATAAGACAACCTGCTCATTCCAGGTATCAATCTAGTAAACTTCCTCTGAACTGCCACCAACGCATTTACATCCTTCCTTAAATAAGGATACCAAAACTGCACACAGTATTCGAGATACCGTCTCAACAACGCCCTGTATAACTGAAGCATAACATCCTTACTTTTATGTTCAATTCCTCTCATAATAAAGGTTAGCATTCCATTAGCCTTCTTAGTTACTTGCTGTACCTGCACACTAATGTTTTGTGACTCATGCATGAGAACACCTCAGAATTCTGCAGCTGTTCTCTGTTTAAGTTTAACTCTGCTCTTTTATTCTTCCTGCCAAAGTGAACAACTTCACATTTTCCCACATTATATTCCATTTGCCAGATCTTTGTCCACTCACTCAACCTATCTACATCCATCTACAAACTCCTCATGTCCTCTTCACAACATACTTTCCTACCTATCTTTGTGCTATCTGCAAGTTTAGCAACCATGTCTTCACTCCCCTCATCTAAGCCATTGATGTAAGTTGTAAAAAGTTGAGGCCCCAGTACAGATCCCTGTGGGACTCCACTCGTCACATCCTGGCCAATCAGACAAAGACCCAGTTATGCCTACTCTCTGCTTTCTGCCAGCCAGCCAATCTTCTATCCAGGCTAATATATTACCCACTACACCATGAGCTTCTATTTTCTGTAATAACCTCTGATGTGGCACCTTATCAAATGCCTCTGGAAATCCAAGTACAGTGTGTCTACATGCTCCCCTTTATCCACAGCGCATGTTACTCCTTCAAAAAACTCCAATAGATTGATTAAACATGATTTCCCTTGCACTAAACCATACTGACTCTTCCCAATTACCTTGAGTTTCTCTGAGTGCCCAGCTATAAACCCCTTAATGATCGATTCTAAAACCTTCCCCACAATAGACGTCAAGCTAACTGGCCTATAGTTTCCTGTTTGCTGCCTCCCTCCTTTCTTGAATAGAGGGTTCATATTTGCTACTTTCCAGTCTGATGGGACCTTTCCAGAATCTAGCGAATTTTGGAAAGTTAACAGTAGCTTACCTACTACCTCATTAGCCATCTCTTCTAAGACCCTAGGATGTAGTCCATCGGGACCTAGAGTCTTGACAGCCTGCAGCTCCATCAATATGCTCAGCACCATTTCCCTGGTGATTGCAATTTCACCAGATTCCCCTCCACCTCCTGATTTACAGCTATTACTGGAATGTTTTTTTGTATCCTCTATAGTGAACACAGAAGCAAAATATTTGTTCATTTCATCTGCCATTTCCTTATTATATACTACTAACTCCCCATTGTCACTCTCTAGAGGATCAACACTCACTTTACTTACCCTTTTCCTTTTTAAATACCTGTAGAAACTCTTGCTATCTGTTTTCACATTTCTAGCTAGCTTCCTCTCATACTCTAATTTCTTTCTCCTGATTAACCTTTCAATCATTCTCTGCCATTCTTTACATTCTGTACAATCATCTGTCCTGTCACTCATCTTTGCACAGTTTTATGCTTTTTCCTTAAGTTTGATGCTTTCCTTAACTTCTTTAGTTAACCATGGATGGTCCTCTCCTTAGAATTCTTCTTTATAGTAGGAATACACTTATTCTGAGTATTCTGAAATATCCCCTTAAATGTCTGCCACTGCTTCTATATTGATCTATCCTCTAGCTTGGTTTCCTAGTTCACTTCAGCTCACTCAGCTTTCATCCCCGCATAGTTGCCCTTATTTAAGTTTAAGATACTAGTCTTAGACCCACTCTTCTCCCTTTCAAGCTGGATGTAAAATTCAGTCATATTGTGGTCGCTGCTACCTAGTAGTGCCTTTACTCTGAGGTCATTCATTAATCCTGTCACGTTACACAATACCAAGTCTAATATAACTTGCTCTCTGGCTGGTTCCAGAACGCGCTGCTCTAAGAAACTATCTCGAAAGCATTCTATGAACTCCCCATACAGGCTACTACTGCCAATCTGATTTTTCCAGTCTATGTGTAGATTAAAATCATCCATGATTATTGCCATCCTTTTATCACAAGCACCCGATATTTTCTCTTGAGTATTTTGTCCTACACTGTGGCTACTCTTAGGGAGCCTGTAGACCACTCCCACTCATTACTTTCTCCCCCTACTGTTCCTCATCTCCACCCAAACCGATTCTACATCCTGACCTCCTGAACCAAGGTCATCTCTAACGATTGCACTAATGCCCTCTTTGATTAACAGTGCTACCTCTCCACCTTTACCTAGCTCCCTATTCTGCTTGAATGTCAACATTCAGAACCCAATCCTCGCGATTCTGCAACCATGTCTCATTAATGTCTATCAGATCATATTTATTTATTTCAATGTGCACTATCAATTTGTTTACTTTGTTATGAATGCTACGAGTGTTCAGACACAGCGCCTTTCACTTTGTCCTTTCATTATCTTTGTAACATCTGGTCTTTAATGTTGGTGTACTCTTAGGTTCTTTTCAGCATTAAGAGCACTGGTGGGTGTACACAAACCAAATGGACTGCAGCAGTTCAAGAAGACAGCTCACCACCACCTTCTCAAGAGCAATTATGATGGGCAATGAATTCTGACTGAGCCTGTGATGCCTACATCCCGTGAAACAGCCACTGTGAGAGTAAGGTTCTCACTCTATTCTGACCCTCTGACAGTGCAGCTCTCCCTCAGAATTGACCCTCCGACAGTGCAGCGCTCCCTCAGTAGTGACCCTCCGAGAGTGCAGCTCCCTCAGCACTGACCCTCTGACAGTGCAGCTCTCCCTCAGCACTGACCCTCTGACAGTGCAGCACCCCCTCAGTCCTGATCCTCTGACAGTGCAGCACTCCCTCAGTACTGACCCTCTGACAGTGCAGCGCTCCCTCAGTACTGACCCTCTAATAGCGAGGCGCTCCATCAATACTGACCCTCTGACAGTGCAGCACTCCCTCAGTACTGACACCCTAACAGTGCAGCACTCCCTCAGTCTTGGCCCTCCGACAGTGCAGCATTCCCTCATCCCTGATCCTCTGACAGTGCAGCACTCCCTCAGTATTGACCCTCTGACAATGCAATGCTTCCTCAGGACTGGCCCTCCAACAGTGCAGCACTCCCTCAGTACTGACCCTCTGACAGTGCAGTGCACCCTTAGTATTAGCTCCAGGATTGTTGACCTGGACCATGTGCTCAATTCTCCACATTGTGTCTTGATTTTAGAACCTTCTGACTTGGAGGCGAGGGAGCGAGCGGCTGATGCCCACAATCTCTTTAATTCTGAGAGAGCTCCACATGGCCTCAGTTACCCTCTCCTTCACTGCCTCCAATACATATCTGGAGCACAGCCTGAATATTCAAGTGACTCCACTCTCCATGTGATTTGCGAAGGTGCCTCCGATATTGCTGCATTTCACTCCATCTGGCTGAGTGCACATATACGTACCCACTATATAACCATCCGTTTTCTTCATAATTCAATCGCAAAACGTACTACGCTGCCACCACTGGCCGGAGGGTGTAATTACAGCGTGACCTGTTTACATAATTAATTTCCATCTTAAACAAAGGTCATGGTGACTCATAATGAGAAGTGGAAAGGATACAAAATTGCTTTCTACATAAACACAACCTTCGAGAGTGACTTTAAACAGCAGAAACTTTTAAACATTAAAACTTTTATTAGTTTCGAACACAGCATATTTTCTTTTGGTCATCTCTTTACAAAATGGTTTACAAGAAAAGTGGGGTATAAAATGGCTGATGACATCTCAAGTTCATAGGGTTCGTAATATACAGTGCACCGAAACCGGCCTAAAACTATCAGTAGCCCAGTGTAGGAGATAGCCCCAGTGAGTGTGTACGCTTGCACAAGTGTGGCTGTGTGTGTATTTCTTCTTTATTTATTCACAGGACCCTTGAGAAAGTGATGGTGAGCCATCTTTTCAATACAACTCAGTGTCTCACTCAGCCAGCGTAGAGAGTCGGCCACATCGCTGCGGGTCTAGAGTCACATGTAGGCCAGGCCAGGTAAGGACGGCAGATTTCCTTCCCTAAAGGATATGAGTGAACCAGGTGGGTACATTTTTTTTTACAGCACTCCGATAGTTTCATGGCCACGATTACTGAGGCCCATTTTTAATTCCAGATTTCTCTAATCGCCTGAATGCAAATAGCTCTGGTTGCCCTGGTGGGATTTAAATCCATATCTCAAAATAATTAGTCCCAGTATCCAGTCATATGACCACTGCACTACTGCACCCTCCCGTGGGTAAGTGTGAGTCAGTGTGTGTGGACGAGTGTGTGTGTGTGTGTGTGTGTGTCAGTGTGCGTGGGCAAGTGTGTGTGTGTGTGTTTGTGAGTTAGTGTGTGTGGATGAGTGTGAGTATGTGTGTGTCAGTGTGCGTGTGCAAGTGTGTGTGTGTGTTTGTGAGTCAGTGTGCATGGATGAGTATGTGTGTGTGTGTGCGAGTGTGAGTGTGTTTGTGGGTTAGTGTGTGTGTGCGAGTGTGAGTGTGTTTGTGGGTTAGTGTGTGTGTGCGAGTGTGAGTGTGTTTGTGGGTTAGTGTGTGTGTGTGCGAGTGTGAGTGTGTTTGTGGGTTAGTGTGTGTGTGTGCGAGTGTGAGTGTGTTTGTGGGTTAGTGTGTGTGGACGAGTGTGTGTATGTGTGAGTCAATGTGTGTGAGTGCGTTTGTGAGTCAGTGTGTGGATGAGTGTGTGTGTGTGTTTGTGAGTCAGTGTGAATGTGAGTGTGTGCGCGTGTTTGTGAGTCAGTGTGTGGATGAGTGTGTGTGTAAGTGTGTGTTTGTGAGTCAGTGTGAATGTGAGTGTGTGCGCGTGTTTGTGAGTCAGTGTATGTGTGTGTGAGCATGTGTGTGCACGAGTGAATTCAGCACTGACATTTAAATTCAACCTGCTCTTGTATTCAAGAATGTTCTAATGTGGTATTCTGTGAATATAAAGATTGATGTGACACAGATTCTTTATCCCCTCTGCAGCTACAACTTACTTTCTTCCCATCTTAACTTGAGAAATGAATTGGTATTTTGCTTGCTGAACATGTTCACACAGGTTCTCACACACACAGATATTTACATACACACAGACAGACACAAATAAACTCATGCATGTTCTCAATGACACACACATTCGCTCTCACAAATACACAATCACACACACTCTCACACACACTTTCTCTCACATACACACTCTCAAACACAGACATACTTTCACACACGCTAGCACACACAAACTCTCTCACACACGTTCTCTCACACAAACATACACACTTGCACAAATTCTCTCTCATACACACACTTTCACAGACACACAGACACTCTCAGACACACACACAGACACACACTCTCTCACTGGCACACACACACACTCTCTCACACACACACATACACACACTCAGACACACTTTCTCACACACACTCTCTCTACACAAACATACACACTCACACGCTCTCTCTCACATACACACACTCTCTCTCACACACACACACACTCTCTCACACACACACTCTCTCTCTCACACACACACACTCACACACACACACTCTTTTTCACATACACAAACTCTCACACACACACACTCTCTTTTTCACATACACACTCTCACACACACACTCTCTCTTTTCCACATGCATGCACTCTCACACACACTCTCTAACACACACACACACTCTGTCTCTCTCTCACACACACACATGCTCTCCCACACACACTCTCACACACACACTCTGACACGCAGACGCACTCTCTCACACACACACACTCACACATACTGTCTCACACACACACACACTCTCTTTCTCACGTACACACACACACACACACTCTCTCACACACACACTCTCACCCACACACACACACTCTTGCACACACACACTGTCTCTCTCTCACACACAGACACACACACTCCCTCCTCTCTTTCTCCTGCACACACCGGGAATTTAAACACAACTGAAGCTCCTGAAATCCTCTACGTCCACCTTTATATGGCCCACTCTCTGAATCCACCCCCCGGCTCAGAAAGCCCCTCAATTATTTCCGTACGGGCGAGGGGGAGTGCGGGGGTGCGGGGGTGGGGGGTGTTCTACAATATGACACAGCTCTTACTGAGGTATCACTCCGGTGTGACCGCCACATGGAGAATCTTCACGAGTCCACGGGTTGTTTTAAAAGGGAACTTACAAGGTGCAAAGGGAGAAGTCGGGCAATTTTCATGAGGAAGGAATTTAAGAGTGAAAGTCCAGTCTGTGATATGAGCTGACCGGCTGATATTGAGCTGGACGGATGTCAATCCCTAATATTCCGTACAAAAATGGACATCATTAATAAAAACACAGGATGTGAATATATGGCAAGCGATTTACTGCAAGTTTTGTTAAGGCTGGCAAATTCCATCGTTAATTCGCGCAATTTTTAAAAAAGTGCTGAAGAAAAATTGGAATCAGGTTGAGAATTAAACATTGGGTACTCAGGACCCAAACTGGACTGGTGAATTGCTGAGTTCACTGGGAGGGTGTAGGGGCTGGAGGAGGTTTTTACAGAGATAGGGAGGGTTGTAGGGGCTGGAGGAGGTTTTTACAGAGATAGGGAGGGTTGTAGGGGCTGGAGGAGGTTACAGAGATAGGGAGGGTTGTAGGGGCTGGAGGAGGTTTTTACAGAGATAGGGAGGGGTGTAGGGGCTGGAGGAGGTTTTTACAGAGATAGGGAGGGTCGTAGGGGCTGGAGGAGGTTTTTACAGAGATAGGGAGGGGTGTAGGGGCTGAAGGAGGTTATTACAGAGATAGGGAGGGGTGTAGGGGCTGGAGGAGGTTACAGAGATAGGGAGGGTTGTAGGGGCTGGAGGAGGTTACAGAGATAGGGAGGGTTGTAGGGGCTGGAGGAGGTTACAGAGATAGGGAGGGTTGTAGGAGCTGGAGGAGGTTACAGAGATAGGGAGGGTTGTAGGGGCTGGAGGAGGTTACAGAGATAGGGAGGGTTGCAGGGGCTGGAGGAGGTTACAGAGATAGGGAGGGTTGCAGGGGCTGGAGGAGGTTACAGAGATAGGGAGGGTTGAAGGGGCTGGAGGAGGTTACAGAGATAGGGATGGTTGTAGGGGCTGGAGCAGGTTACAGAGATAGGGAGGGTTGAAGGGGCTGGAGGAGGTTACAGAGATGGGGAGGGCTGTAGGGGCTGGAGGAGGTTACAGAGATAGGGAGGGTTGCAGGGGCTGGAGGAGGTTACAGAGATAGGGAGGGTTGCAGGGGCTGGAGGAGGTTACAGAGATAGGGAAGGTTGTAGGGGCTGGAGGAGGATTTTACAGAGATAGGGAGGGTTGCAGGGGCTGGAGGAGGTTACAGACATAGGGAGGGTTGTAGGGGCTGGACGAGGTTACTGAGATAGGGAGGAAGTGAAGAGGGATTCGAAAACAAGGATGAGAATTTTAAAAAGGAGCCCTGGGAGCCAGTGAGCGACGTGGGGGCGGGGATGGTGACGAGTGAACGGGATTTGGTGTGAGTTCCGTTAGGAGACAGGGCAGAGCCAGGGAGGCATTGACTGCAGGTGACACAGAGAGAAACACAGCTTGGCACTGAGGGGGCTACTGGAAAAGGAGTCAGAGAGTCCAAGACAGAAAAAGCACCCCCGTCAGGAATCGGGCTTAAACACACTTTAACACTGAGCTAAACGTGGCTTTAGAACTCTGTTAAATTTGGCACAGTTTTCAGAACAGGTTGTGTTGTGTACACAGTATATGTGACTTGAGCAACTCAGCTGAGACTTCAGTATTTGGCACAGGCCCATGAAGCATCAACTTTCCTAAAGCTACAAACGGAATTAATGGATATCATCAGTCAATCCCTTGCAAAGGTTCTGTGAATAAATTAACCTTGAGAGAAGGAAGATAAACGAGGATTAACATACTGCATTGACATTGATAGTAAATCCTTAAGATTCTCATGTATTCAATGTTCACCCTAAGTGCTAGTAGCTCAATAATTCATTAATAGGTTGCATTTTTTAAATAGTCATACAGTTATTGTTCTGTGCATAACCCAACTCAGTTAGCAAACTAATATTTGACACTGTATAATATGGCGGGTTAGTGATTAGGGGGTCATTACATTCCCAGAAATGGTCAGAAAATTATTGCCTTCCTGTGCCCTTGTTAGGTTAACACCCATTCCCATTATAGTCAACGAGTAATCTGGATTAACCCAGTGGAACTGGGACAGAGAACATTTCAAATAATTTAAAAGAAAACATGGAATATAACCTGCAGCTGTGGCCTTACAAATTTACTAACGTTACTCATAGAAACATACAGCACAGGGAGAGGCCATTCGGCCCATCATGCCTCTGCTGGATCTTTGAAAGGTTTATCCAATTAATCCCCACCCTCCCCCCACCCCCCGCTCTTTCCCTCATATCCCTGCAAATTTTTCCCCTTCAAGTATTTATCCAATTTGAACCTTTCGAAAGTCCCTATTGAATCTGCTTCCACCGCCCTTTCAGGCAGCGCCTTCCAGATCACAACAACTCGCTGTGTCAAAAAAAAATAATTCTCCTCATCTCCCCCTCTGGTTCTTTTCCCGATTCTCTTCAATCTGTGTCCCTCTGGTTACTGACCCTCCTGCCGCTGGAAACACTTTCTCCTTATTGACTCTATCCAAACCCCGCATGGTTCTGAACGCCTCGATTCAATCTCCCCCTTAACCTTCCCTGCTCCAAGGAGAACAATCCCAGCTTCTCCCAGTCTCTCCACATGAACTGGAGTCCCTCATCCCTGGGACCATTCGAGTGAATCTCCCCCACACCCTCCCCAAGGCCTCGACACCCTTCCTAAAGTTGGTGGCGACCGGAACCGGACACAATACTCCAGTTGAGGATTAATCAGGAAAATGACAAATTTACACCCTTGTCAACAAGGGTGTTGCTGGATTTTTAAGCACCAGTTGCTTATAATGTGGAACAGCGCCGCCACCTGGTGACGGGACCTTCATACTGCAGTGGAGTGCCCATTATTACTCAGTGCCCTCCCATCAGCAGTCAGTCTGGAACCAGAGGGGTTATCATTGTGGCCCTCGGGTGGCTGTGTGAGAATTTCATTCGAAGGGACAGACTTGAAAACTGAATGGAAAAGACCCTGAATTAAAGATTAAACATGGCTTATATCAGTGGGTTGCAATTAAGGCCTGATGGGTAAAATACTTCTCCCCATTTTCAAACCCCCCTCCCCCCGACCCCCAACCCTTCTCCCTAACACACACACACACACACACACTGTGTTTGCAATTCAAAGGCAGAGTTAGCAGCAGACAGAACTGTGATAGTGAACATGGATGAAACCCCAATGTCACAAAACGGACTCAGCACCGACACAGCCGCTAGACAAACCGGATCTGTCTCCCTGCCTCACAAACACTGGCGGGGGTGGGGCACAAGGTTTGGAAACCTAGCTCTGTCTGCTCAGGAACAGAGGTTGGAATGCCTCCTTTCACTAGCTCTCTTGCCCGCTTTCCCAGAGAGGCATGTTTGGGGTGTGGGGGGTGCGGGGGGTGGAACTAAGTTACAACAACTGAGGCATAGCAAGTGAGAATGTTTGGAAGACTTCGGAGGTTTTAGTCACTGAATTTCTGTGATTGAATTTGCAGCCCCACCACCCGTCTCTTGACCCACGTAACAGGCAATCATTTCACCCCCACCCCCCCCAAAATTTTTGTGCTCTGAAGAAGGACACTGTTTCTCTCCCCAGCAATGCTGCCAGGTCTGCTGAGTCTTTCCCAGTGCTTTCAGTTTTTGTTTCAGATTCCCAGCGTCTGCCGTATTTTGCTTTTACTCATTTCCCTCTGTTTTCCCTTGTTATATAATCCCTAGTTTGAAACTCCTTCTGACACACGTTACTTCTCCGGAGAAAACGACAGAGGGGGCAAAGTTACCACGAGCTGACAAGCCTCCCAATTTTCATGTGCTGAATGAAGTGTGGCCCTTTTCAAAAGGCTTAAAAGAATCCAAAACTCCCCCACAATGTAAATTTGCAATCTGAGTGGGATATAACTCAAGAATAAGCAACAGAAAGTGCTGGAGCAACTCAGCAAGTCAGGCAGCATCTGTGGGAGAGAGGAGCAAGACTCCTCTCCCTTCGGACGCTGCCAGGCCTCTTGAGTTTTGCTCAGCACCTTCTGCATTCAGTTCAGGTTCCCAGCACTTCCAGTGTTTTTTGTTTTCCATCATACATTCATTTCAGAATAAAATCAGGGAGAGGCAGTGCCCCCATGCGGCCGCTGGGTGGCGCCGTCGCGCGACCCAGCGGCGCCACCAGGTGGTCACAGAGCGGTGCTACAAGGTGCCACTACTACAAGGAAATTCCGGCCTCTTTGACAGCAGGATTCCTGGGGGTGGGGAGAAGGGGAGGAAAAGAGGGGATTAAAAACTCAGCCTGCATCCTTAGCATATGCACCCCCTCAGTTTACACCCGCCTGTTCCCTACTTTTCCAACTGGAGGAAGAGTTTGTGGGACTTTATTAGCCGAGGCATAGAATACAAGAGCAGGGAGGTTAGGTTGGAGCTGGTATAAAACGCTAGTCAGGCCACAGCTGGAGTACTGTGTGCAGTTCCTGTCGCCACACTATAGGAAGGATGTGATTGCACTGGAGGGGGTGCAGAGGAGATTCACCGGGATGTTGCCCAGGGCTGGAACCTTTCGGCTGTGAAGAGAGATGGGATAGGCTGTGCTCCTCTCTGTAGATGCTGTCAGACCTGCTGAGTTTTTCCAGCTATTTTTAATTTTTGTTTCTGGGTAGGCTGGGGTTGTTTTCCTTGGAGCAGAGAAGGCTGAGGGGGGGGTGGACCTGTTGGAGGTGTACAAAATTATGAGGGGCAGAGATAGGGCCGACAGGAAGAAACTTTTCCCCTTAGCAGAGGTGCCAATATCCGGGGCACATAGATTTAAGGTAAGGGGCAGGAGGTTTAGAGGGGATTTGAGGAAAAATGTTTTCACCCAGAGGGTGCTTGGAATCTGGAACACACTGTCTTGAGGGGGGTGGGAGAGGCAGGAACCCTCACGACATTTAAGAAGTATTTAGATGAGCACTTGAAACGCCATAGCACACAGGGCTACGGGCCAAGGGCTGGATAACGGGATGAGGATAGATAGGTGCTGGATGGCTGGCACAGACACAATGGGCCGAAGGGCCTGTTTCTGGGCTGTACAATCTCTATGGGCTGGAAGTTGCATAGGGAAAAAGGGACAGCGAACAGCGCCTGCAGTACCTCCATTCTACCGGCAGATGGGGCAGTTGCTCCACGTGACGGCAACATGGCACCGTGGCGCCACCCGGCGGCGAGACGGCGGCACTGCAGGGACATCAGCCACAATTTCAACCTCTGGACAATAGGGACCCCCCTCCCTCTCTCTCTCTCTCCACCCCCAAGCAGAAGGTCCACCTGGAGTCTTGCTCGCCCACTCCCCTTTGAAGGAGTACAAGCGAAATACTGCGGACGCTGGATCAGAAAGCGCTGGAAAAACTCAGCAGATCTGGCAGCCTCTGTGGAGACAGGAACAGAGTTAACGTTTCGAGTCCGGAGTCATACCGGACTCGGACAGTTCACTCGGTTTCTCCCTCCGCCACCGACCTGCTGAGTTTTTCCAGCACTTTCTGTCTTTACCTTAAAGAGATAATTTCTTCCCTGGACGGGGGGAATTGGTGGGGTGGGGGTGCAGTGGGGTGGCGGGTGCTATGAGCTGCGCAACCATCAAATGTGTTAACGTAGAGGGGAACACAGGGAGAGAAGGAGGCCATTCAGCCCCCTCCTCGAGCCTGTTACACAGGAACAGGAGGAGGCCCATTCAGCCCCTCTCGAGCCTGTTACACAGGAACAGGAGGAGGCCCATTCAGCCCCCTCGAGCCTGTTACACAGGAACAGGAGGAGGCCCATTCAGCCCCCTCGAGCCTGTTACACAGGAACAGGAGGAGGCCCATTCAGCCCCCTCGAGCCTGTTACACAGGAACAGGAGGAGGCCCATTCAGCCCCCTCGAGCCTGTTACACAGGAACAGGAGGAGGCCCATTCAGCCCCCTCGAGCCTGTTACACAGGAACAGGAGGAGGCCCATTCAGCCCCTCAAGCCTGTTACACAGGGACAGGAGGAGGCCATTCAGCCCCTCAAGCCTGTTACACAGGGACAGGAGGAGGCCATTCAGCCCCTCAAGCCTGTTACACAGGAACAGGAGGAGGCCCATTTAGCCCCTCGAGCCTGTTCCTCCATTCAATGAGATCCTGGCTGATCTGGGACCTAACTCCACATACCCGCCTTTGCCCCGTATCCCTTAATCCCTTTGGATAACAAAAATCTATCGATCTCTCAGATTTAAAATTAACAATTGATCTATTGCCGTTTGGGGAAGAGAATTCCAAACTTCCCCCACCCTTTGTGTGTAGAAATGTTTCCTAATTTCACTCCTGAAATGTCGGCCTCTCATTTTTAGACTCTGCCCCCGAGTCCCAGACTCCACCCCCACCAGGGGAAACAGAGAAGCCAATGATCTCATTGTTCCAGTGACTCACAGAGAGGGAGGGAGAGAGGATGCATAGTAAGATCCCAAAACTCTCCCGAAATATCACAGGGATGGGGAGGGCTGTAGTGAGCAAGGGGGGGACTCAGCTTCACCTGTTTGGTCATAAAACTGATTTCCCTCTTCAAAGACAATATACAAGACAGTGAAAAGGTCAGAATTAATTCATTCAAGAAATAAATTCTTAATACATCTGAGCACAATAAATAGGAGCAGACGGAGGCCATTCGGCCCGTTGAGCCTGCTATCCCATTCAATAAGATCGTGGCTGATTTTCTTCCTCAGCTCCCACCTTCCCGCCCTATCCCTTAGCGCCCAAAGATCCATCGATCTCGGCCTTGAATAGGCTCAATGGCGGAGCATCCGCGGCTCTCTGAGGGGGAGAGAATTCCGATTCACAACCCTCCGAGTGAAGAAATTTCCCCTCATCTCAGTCCCAAATGGCCGGCCCCTCGCCCATCCAAAATGGCCACCTCCTCACCCATCCAAAATGGCTGCCCCCTCACCCATCCAAAATGGCTGCCCCCTCACCCATCCAAAATGGCCGAATCCTCATCCATCCAAAATGGCCGCCCCCTCACCCATCCAAAATGGCTGCCCCCTCACCCATCCAAAATGGCCAAATCCTCATCCATCCAAAATGGCCGCCCCCTCACCCATCCAAAATGGCCGACCCCTCACCCATCCAAAATGGTCAAACCTTCATCCTGAGACTGTGACCTCCTGTGCACCCCCCCTCCCCCCACCAAGTTCTAAACTCTGCAGCCGGTGGCGGAGGGAGGGGGGGGGCGCAGGGGGAGTGAGGGGGGGGGGTGGAAACATCCTCTCAGCATCGCCCCTGAGCAGAATTTTGTGCATTCCAATGAGATCTCCTCTCATTCTCCTGAATTCTAGGAAACTTAGGCCCAGTCTGCAAAACTGCCCCCCACCCCCCAACTCCCCACCCCCCACCTCAACAAAAAAAATGCCGGTGTAGAAAATTAGCTTTTGTTAATTGAACCGATAGAGGCGGCTACCTCAGTGCTACCTGGAAAAGGACATCGGTGATAATAAATTAACAAAAAAAGGGTTAATTAGACTGAGGGGTGCTTCAATTTAAATGACAGCCTGAAGGAACTGTTAAAAGACTAAATCGTGATATTAACAGTCGCTCAGCAGCGCTGAACTTAAACATCGCTGAGGGGATGGGTGTGTCGCCAAAGCTGTTGATTTTGCACTCATCAGGACAAGCTCAGGGGGAAGCACACTCGGGATTGCTCGGCGGGTGCTGTCCACGCACGGAATTGCGTGATGTGGCTGGACTAGTAATCCAGAGGCCAACAGTCTCTGAGGGCGAGGGTTCAAATCCCACCACGGCCTGTGGAATTTGAGTTGTAGTAATAATCTGGAATTGAAAAGCGATGGTGACCAGGAAGCCATTGCCGATTGTCGGAAAAACCCATCTGGTTCGCTGACGCCTCCTCGGGGAGGGAGACCCCGCCGTCCCTACCCGCTGCGGGAAGCCACTCGGTTCGAGGGTCAATTAGGGACGGGCAACAAACGCTGGCCTGGCCAGCGACGCTCGCTGCCCCAGCAACGAATAAAAGGAAAAAAAAACGAATGCCGAGTTCCAGACGATCACAACAATTTATACTACACGGAGGGAAAAGGTTGGTTGGCAGGTCAACTCTGATTGGCCGAGGGGTTGCCGAGGAAGCAATTGGGGGTGGGGTCAGGGGCTATAGGCTCCCTAAACACTGAGTGGTATTTTCCACTAACAAGATGCCGCCGTCAGTCCAAAAAGACATTCTGCCGGCACCCAACTGAGCAACGCCGTGGTGTGAATTTCTGCGCCGGTGCAGTGTTGGGTACATGGGCCGTACGTTCCGGATCAAACAGCACGTTCCTACGGTCGTACTCAGCCAGCCCGCCCTTGTAAAACCCCAAACAAAACGCCTGCCGCGCCAAGCCATTCCGCGAGTGGACAGCACCCGCCGAGCAACCCCGAGTGCGCTAGTGGCGACACTAACAACCAATTTAAGGTGATCGGTCAAGTTCGTGACGTGGTTCACTTATGCGTGCTCCAAGTGACCATACGTTCACGTGCAGGGACCCGTTCTCCGCAAACAGGGGGGAGTATGTTTTAAGCCTCATGGCTTTTTGAATCACTCGGGGAGCTTGGGGAACCATCAGCTCCCCGTTGCTTTCTCCACGGCAAGGCCCCGGCCAATCGGATTCAACCTGCCAGCCAATCAGCACCCTTTTCTCCTGCTGTATATATTGTTGCGGGCGCTTGAAATTTGGTATTCTTGCATTTGTCCTGATGAGCACGGGGACGAAGAGTTTCAGCCAAACGTCTCCCTTTTTCAACAAGAAGTCGTGATATTATTCCCAGACTCCACTGGGCAATAAAATGGGACATTAGCCTGTCGACAGGTATTCAGAAATAGTGACTGAATTGCATTGAACCTTTGAGCTGAATCACTGTCTTATCTGGGGGAGCTGAAATCTTCATCTCAAATTGCTTTTAACTGATCGAAAATACATTTACTTCTGTCTTCTTTAAAAAATAAATGGCTTCAGTACTGATTAGAAATGGGGTATGTTTCAAGCCTTGCTCCCTCCCTCGCTGTAACGTCTTTCCCGGGAGCACTCAGGGCTGCAGTGAACCATGGGTAAGCAGCATCAACACGGGCTGATGGCGAGCCAACCCCATGGCATTGGATCCCAAGGAGACAGTACAGGCACGATGGGCCAAATGGCCTCCTTCAGTGCTCTGTCGTCCTTTGATTGTGGTGGGTGGGGCGGTGGGTGGGGAGGGTTTGCGGGGGCTCGTCAGGCTACAGACAGGAAGCATCAGTGCTAAGTGAGGCCATGTACTCACAACCCTCAGCTGCAAAGAAACATTAAAAAAAGTGCCGAGCGGAACAGGGGGCCCATTAAAAATAATAAACCGGGGAAACGATTAAATAGGAGAAGTACATCGCGGAGAATAAGCCTTCGTCATTAAATAGCAAAGGAAAGTCTGGGTTGCGCTGAGAGGAATAGCTCTCCCAGCAGAAGATGGCGGATAATCTCAGTATCTGACACACTCCCATTCACCGGAAAGCAGGTTGTGGTTCGAGCCATTGACTCCGCCTCCAGTCCCGAGACGTCTCTGCGGGAATCCTGCGCCGGTGTGAAGTCTGTCTCGGTGGGGTGGGGTGGTGGGGGGGGGGGAGGGGAGGAAGTCATCGCCAACCGGGATGGTACGGTCATTTCTCCTTGATCATCGACCATCTACCTCGTACAGCCTCGAGGGATGCAACTGTTCACGGAACGAGGGTTTTGTGGAATTTTTCAGACCCACGAAATCTTTCTGTCCGTAAGAGAGAGGGATATATATATATATATTTTTACATATATATATATATATATATGCGTATATATATAATCGAATCCAGAGATGCAGCATTAACTTGTTCAGTACTGTAAGGTGAAGTATCTGTTGACAAGAAGGCTATTGGTAAAAAAAATGCAATGTCATTTGAGTGTTTCCAGGCTGGTGCTCGAGTGACCAGCTGCCCCTGCAAGAGTCTAGATGAAATATTCTTTCTTCCTCTCATGGCTTTCGTTGCCATTGATGAAAGCCTCACGTGCTTCCCCATGTTCATCCAGTCCACTGGCTTCGTGCGTCAGGTACGACCCTAGACCAGAGGCAGAAATTAGTTGGGCCGGTTGCTAACCAGGCCGGAGTAGCTGGGACCGCTGTCCTTGGAGGAGGGGAGGCTGATGGGAAATTTGGTCAAGGTGTTCAGAATTAGGAGGGAGGGGGGTGGTGGGGTGGGGGGGGGTAGGAAAACTGTTCCCCACTCACAAACCCAGCACACCGAGAAAGCCCTTCGACCGGAGCCTGCTCGCCGTTGAGACGTCGGGGAGGTGCCACTCGTGCACAGCAAGATCCCACAAAGAGCAAATGTGATCACGACCCAGGTCGTCTGTTTTTCTTTCTCAGTGACGTTGGCTGAGGGATAAATATTGCCACCCCCCCCACCCCGGGGAGAGACTGGGGTGAACTCTTAAGCGGCCGTGGGGATCTTTCGCGCCCATAATTCCCTACGCTCCGCAACGAAGCTGTAAATATCCTGAGGTTGTGGGGATGTATCGAAATGCAACTCGTGGTTGTTGTGGGGGGGGGGGTGGTTTATCGAGAGCACGCGTCCGAGGGGTGAGTTCCACGGGGGGCGCCTTTCTGCGTGTTACCCGCGTGTCACGGTAAGGGCAGGACACGGGAAAGCAACACTCACCTTTCTGCCTCATTGAGAAACACACGGTCACAGTCAGGACACAAATTATAGCAAAGACAAAGACGGCTAAAACTCCTCCGACTACTGCGTAACTGACTGAAGTCTGTGGTTCCACCACTGCTCCGGGATCTGCACAGAGAGAGAGAGAGAGAGAGAGAGAGAAACACAGTGAGACTGGACGAACATACCACAGCCAGGCCAGGCAACCTTCTCGCCAGCGCCTTCCCAAATAATCGCCCCCCCCACCCACCACCCCCTCCCCACGTCGGAGCGCCGACCTCTGATTGTGGAACGTCGCCAGCCCCGGCTTCACTTACGCAAGCCGCGTCCTCCCCCGGAACGACTGACGTTCCGAGGTCTGCGGGGTCTTGCTGTGCGCAAAATGGCTGCCCCCGTCAGCCGGGCACTGCAACGTGCGACCCTCCCTTCATGGAAGCGCCTTGCTGGTGGGCGGAGCGCTTTATGTTGGTGGGGGGGGGGGGGGGGGGGAGGTCATCCTGAGGTCGCGGAAGGTGCTATTGGAATGCAAGCCTTAAAGTTGTGGCTGTCCACAGGGTCTTACAGAACAGGAGGAGGCCATTCGGCCCATCGGGCCTGTGCTGGCTCTTTGAACAATCTGTCCAATTAGTCCCCACTCTCCCCCCCCTGCTCTTTCCCCCACAGCCCTGCAAATATTCCCCCTTCAAGTATTTCTCCAATTCCCCCCTTTTGAAAGTTCCTATTGAATCTGCTCCCACCGCCCTTTCAGGCAGCGCCTTCCAGATCACAACAACTCGCTGTGTCAAAAAAAACAAATTCTCCTCATCTCCCCCTCTGGTTCTTTTTCCCGATTCTCTTCAATCTGCGTCCCTCTGGTTACCGACCCTCCTGCCGCTGGAAACACTTTCTCCTTATTCACTCTATCCAAACCCCCTCATGATTTTGAACGTCTCGATTCAATCTCCCCCTTAACCTTCGCTGCTCCGAGGAGAACAATCCCAGCTTCTCCCAGTCTCTCCACATGAACTGAAGTCCCTCATTCCTGGGAACGTTCGAGTAAATCTCCCCCGCACCCTCCCCAAGGCCTCGACACCCTTCCTAAAGTCTTAAAGGAGAAATAAGTCTTGCAGGATAGAGGGAGATACTTTGTTGTTCACTTGGGACAAGCCGTGTGTTACCCAAGTAGTTACTCACTACAGGTCTGAGTTACAACATAACTTATAGTGCGCCACCGATGGAGCAAGTGTAAAACTCTGGGCTGTCAAATAAAGTGCATGTACAACCATTACTGCACATACCTAATTTTTCATCCCTTAACATTCGTGTTAGAAAAAAATACCCTGATTGACCAGTTCCCATTTTCCCGCTGAAATAGTCACCCGAAATACCTCATTGTGACAAAAAATATGTCTCCCCTTTGAGCACAAAGATGAAAATGCAGGATCAGTTAGAGGGCAATTGCCCTTCAGCAGGTCCTCACTTCCATTAGAGGTCAGGTTAGCTTTCTTTATTTCCATTTACTCTTACCTTTGGAAAGTGCTGCTCCCTGAGGTCAGCTAGAGAGCAATTGCCCTAAGACCCTTTTGATTCCTGAGGTCAGCGAGAGCATAATTGCAAGAAAGTTATTCTTGGGTCAGTTTGCAGGTGTTTTTCTGTAGCTTGGAAAGTATGGCCTATCTTTTTTTTAATTTAGTCCTTTTAAGTGTGATGTAGAAATTTGCATTTGTGACAGTGGGACACCTGTGACAGGATCAATGTATCTCAAAACAATTTTATGCACAGTAACAAACCACCTGAGGGATTTCTGAACACTCCCATAATTATTGGTTGTTTTATTTGGGCAACACATGGGTGTAATATTGTGCTGCTAAAGCAGAGCTGCACGCACAGTTAAGAGCTCAAAGTTTGATGGTTATTAAGGAAACCAAGGTTTGGGTCAGTCAGAGTTCAATTGTTCTGTTGCTGGAAAACTCAGCAGCGGTGGGTCAGTTTCAGGCACCAGGCATTTTTAATCTTTAGCCTTTAATCTCAACAGGATAACGAGTCCTTGGAGGCAGAATGCATGTGCAAATCGTGGTAACTTTGGGAAGTAGCAGTCTGTTCCACATTCACCAACTTGGCAAAAAGTGAGTCCACAAAATATCTTTGTGGGAGTTAAATATTGGGAAGATTGAAGTGACTCCATCCCATTCCCTAACAATAGTCTGAGTTTAAGGTAGTCTGTTCACAAACTTGGTGTCGCGTTTGACTCTGAGATGAGCTTCCAACCTCATATCTACTCCATCGTTAAGACTGCTTATTTCCACCTCCCTAACATCATCCAACTTCACCCCTGTCTCAGCTCATCTGCTGTTGAAACCCTCATTCCTGCCTTCATTACCTCCAGATTCGAACACACTCCGGGCTGGTATCCCGCATTTTAACCTCTGTAAACTTGAGGTCATCCAAAACTCTGCTAACCAAGTCTGAGCCCAAACAAATCCTGTTCCCCGATCACTTCCTGTGACCTCTGACCCACGCTGGCTGCCAGTCAAGCAACATCCTGATCATAAAATTCTCATCCTCGTTTTCAAACCATGCCTTCGCCCCTCCCTACCTCTGTAACCTCCTCCAGCCCCTACAACCCTCCCTCTCTCTGTAACCTCCTCCAGCCCCTACAACCTTCCCTATCTCTGTAACCTCCTCCAGCCCCTACAACCCTCCCTATTTCTGTAACCTCCTCCAGCCCCTACAACACTCCCTATCTCTGTAACCTCCTCCAGCCCCTACAACCCTCCCTATCTCTGTAACCTCCTCCAGCCCCTACAACACTCCCTATCTCTGTAACCTCCTCCAGCCCCTACAACCCTCCCTATCTCTGTAATCTCCTCCAGCCCCTACAACCCTTCCAATCTCTGTAACCTCCTCCAGCCCCTACAACCCTCTCTCTGTAACCTCCTCCAGCCACTACACCCCTCCCTATCTCTGTAACCTCCTCCAGCCCCTACACCCCTCCCTATCTCTGTAACCTCCTCCAGGCCCTACAGCCCTCCCTCTCTCTGTAACCTCCTCCAGCCCCTACAACCCTCCCTATCCCTGTAACCTCCTCCAGCCCCTACAACCCTCCCTATCTCTGTAACCTCCTCCAGCCCCTACAACACTCCCTATCTCTGTAACCTCCCCCAGCCTCTACAACCCTCCCTATCTCTGTAACCTCCTCCAGCCCCTACAACCCTCCCTATCTCTGTAACCTCCTCCAGCCTCTACAACCCTCCCTATCTCTGTAACCTCCTTCAGCCCCTACAACCCTCCCTATCTCCATAACTTCCTCCAGCACCTACAACCCTCCCTCTCACTGTAACCTCCTCCAGCCCCTACAGCCCTCCCTATCTCTGTAACCTCCTCCAGCCCCTACAACCCTCCCTATCTCTGTAACCTCCTCCAGCCCCTAAAACCCTCCGAGATCTCTGCTCTCCTCCAATTCCGGCATCTTGACCATCCCCCGATTTCCATCACTCCACCATTGGCGGCCGAGCCTTCAGTTGCCTGGGGGCCCTAAGCTCTGGAGTTCCCTCCCTGAACCTCTCCACCTCCCTCTCTCTCTCTCTCCCCCTTTAAGACGCTCCTTAAAAAACCTCTCTCTCTGACCGAGCTTTTGGCCACCTGTCCCTAATATCTCCTCATGTGGCTCAGGGTCAAATCTTGTCTGATCGCTGTTGCTTGCGTACCTC
Source organism: Cetorhinus maximus (assembly GCF_964194155.1). Lineage (NCBI taxonomy): Eukaryota > Metazoa > Chordata > Chondrichthyes > Lamniformes > Cetorhinidae > Cetorhinus > Cetorhinus maximus. The sequence continues at coordinate 9,061,961 of NC_135911.1, read as the reverse complement.
CTTGGGATGGTTTACTACATTAAAGGCGCTATATAAATGCAAGTGGTTGTTGACGTTGGAAGGACTGCTTAGCACAGTCGCCCTTTGGTTGACACTAGAATAATATTGACTGGAGATATTTGCAAATGGTACCAGAGCTGGGGAGAGTGAAGTTAAAAGTCTAATGCTGACAGGGATTTTGAGATCGATGTTTTAAAATCTAACACAACACAAATACCATGAGGGCCACTGCATCTCCGCACAAGCAGAAAACTGAATTGGGGTGTCAAAATTAGCCTGTGTTTTTCACCCAGTCTGGACACAAGAGATCAGGGGTGTACAGATCCAGTCTTGCTTGACTCTGCATTTTGAACTGGTAATGGTGGGAGGTTAAGAGAGACTGAGTTTATTTCTTTCATGAACTCTGGATGTCCCAAAGTCGATGAATCATTCACTGAAGTGTTGTCATGTCAGGATGTTGCAACAAATCTGTGCACAGCAAGATCCCTCACAAAATGGCCATTTCTTCCGTTTTTTTAAATTGATGTTAGTTGAGGGATCAATATTGGCCCCAGTGACACAAGACCCCGTTCACCACTGCTCTCCTTCGAAAATAGCCAGTGTGGGATCCTTTACACCACCCGCGGGCGCAGACGGGTTTAATGTCTCAAGTGAAAGACGGCGCCTCTCGCAGTGCAGCATTCCCTCACTACCGACCCTCCAACAGTGCAGCTCTCCCTCAGTACTGACCCTCCGACAGTGCAGCTCTCCCTCAGTACTGACCCTCCGACAGTGCAGCTCTCCCTCAGTACTGACCCTCCGACAGTGCAGCTCTCCCTCAGTGCTGACCGTCTGACAGTGCAGCTCTCCCTCAGTGCTGACTCTCCGACAGTGCAGCGCTCCCTCAGTGCTGACCGTCTGACAGTGCAGCACTCCCTCAGTACTGACCCTCCGACAGTGCTGCACTCCCTCAGTACTGACCCTCCGACAGTGCAGCTCTCCCTCAGTGCTGACCGTCTGACAGTGCAGCTCTCCCTCAGTGCTGACTCTCCGACAGTGCAGCGCTCCCTCAGTGCTGACCGTCTGACAGTGCAGCACTCCCTCAGTACTGACCCTCCGACAGTGCTGCACTCCCTCAGTACTGACCCTCTGACAGTGTGGCACTCCCTCAGTACTGACCCTCCAACAGTGCAGCACTCCCTCAGTACTGACCCTCCGACAGTGCAGCTCTCCCTCAGTATTGACCCTCCGACAGTGCAGCACTCCCTCAGTACTGACCCTCCGACAGTGCAGCACTCCCTCAGTATTGACCCTCCGACAGTGCAGCACTCCCTCAGTACTGACCCTCCGACAGTGCAGCACTCCCTCAGTACTGACCCTCCGACAGTGCAGCTCTCCCTCAGTACTGACCCTCCGACAGTGCAGCACTCCCTCACTACTGACCCTCCGACAGTGCAGCACTCCCTCACTACTGACCCTCCGACAGTGCAGCACTCCCTCAGTACTGACCCTCCGACAGTGCAGCGCTCCCTCAGTACTGACCCTCCGACAGTGCAGCGCTCCCTCAGTACTGACCCTCCGACAGTGCAGCACTCCCTCAGTACTGACCCTCCGATAGTGCAGCGCTCCCTCAGTACTGACCCTCCGACAGTGCAGCACTCCCTCAGTACTGACCCTCCGACAGTGCAGCGCTCCCTCAGTGCTGACCCTCCGACAGTGCAGCGCTCCCTCAGTACTGACCCTCCGATAGTGCAGCTCTCCCTCAGTACTGACCCTCCGACAGTGCAGCACTCCCTCAGTACTGACCCTCCGACAGTGCAGCTCTCCCTCAGTACTGACCCTCCGACAGTGCAGCACTCCCTCAGTACTGACCCTCCGACAGTGCAGCGCTCCCTCAGTACTGACCCTCCGACAGTGCAGCGCTCCCTCAGTACTGACCCTCCGACAGTGCAGCACTCCCTCAGTACCAACTCTCCGACAGTGCAGTATTCCCTCAGTACTGACCCTCCGACAGTGCAGCACTCCCTCAGTACCGACTCTCCGACAGTGCAGCATTTCCTCAGTGCTGACCCTCCGACAGTGCAGCGCTCCCTCAGTACTGACCCTCCGACAGTGCAGTATTCCCTCAGTACTGACCCTCCGACAGTGCAGCGCTCCCTCAGTAACTTACAGCATTCTGGATTCCACACTGAGTTCAACAATTTCTGATCTGAACCACTGCCCCCATTTCATCGAATGCCAGCTGTTGGGGGTGATTCTGCTGTTTGCCATTCACACCTCTTCTAGCCCCATCTTTTTTTTCATCTGCTCCATTATCATCTCCTTTTGTCCTGTGCCATCATCTCCACACTCTACCCCAGCACAGAGATTCCCTCTTGCCTTTTCCTCCCCTGCTTCCCATTTCTCCGGCTTGATTTTTTGTTTAAAACCTGTCACAACTCTAACTTCCGCCAGTTCCAGTGGAAGACCATTATCCGGAAATATTTAACTCTGTTTCTCTCTTCAGAGATGCCTCCTGACCTGCGGAGTATTTCCAGTATTTATTGTGTATGCCTCAGTATTTCAGTCTCTTATTTCTGCTAGTTACTGGAGGATATTGCCCATTCCATATCCATTCTCATCGGGTAATCCTCTCAACCCAGGAATCTGCCTCGTGAACCTTCCTTGTGCCCACTGTCTGGCAAGTATATCCTTCATTGCAGTCCATGTCCAAATGCAGCAAGACCTGGACAATACCCAGGCTTGGGCTGACAAATGGCAAGTAACATTCGCGCCACACAAGTGCCAGGCAATGACCATCTTCAACAAGAGAGAATCCAACCATCGCCCCTCGACAGTCAATGGCATTACCATCACTGAATCCCCCACTATCAACATCCTGGGGGTCACCATCGATCAGAAACTGAACTGGACTAGCCATATAAATACTGTGGCTACAAGAGCAGGTCAGAGGCTGGGGATCCTGCGGAGAGTAACTCACCTCCTGACTCCCCAAAGCCTGTCCACCATCTACAAGGCACAAGTCAGGAGTGTGATGGAATACTCCCCACTTGCCTGGATGAGTGCAGCTCCCACAACACTCAAGAAGCTCAACACCATCCAGGACAAAGCAGCCCCGCTTGATTGGCACCACATCCACAAACATTCACTCCCTCCACCACCGATGCACAGTAGCAGCAGTGTGTGTACCATCTACAAGATGCACTGCAGCAACTCACGAAGGCTCCTTAGACAGCACCTTCCAAACCCACGACCGCTACCATCTAGAAGGACAAGGGCAGCAGATAGATGGGAACACCACCACCTGGAAGTTCCCCTCCAAGTCACTCACCATCCTGACTTGGAAATATATCGGCCGTTCCTTCACTGTCACCCATGACCCCAAAATATCCCATGACCCCCGCCTCCACCACCTCCTAAGGCAGAGAGTTCCAAAGTCGCTCAACCCTCTGAGAGAAAAAAATTTCTCCTCATCTCTGTCCTAAACCAGTTAAACCAGTGCCCCCTAGTTCTGGATTCACCCATAAGAGGAAACGTCCTTTCCACATCCACCCTGTCAAGGCCGTTCAGGATCTTGTAAACTTCAATCAAATCACCCCTCACTCTTCTAAACTCCAGTGGAAACAAGCCCAGTCTGTCTAACCTTTCCTCATGAGACAACCCACTCTAAACGAAAGGGCAGCACACCATTTGTCCTATTAATTTCGAGATGGAATTTGATAAGGAATTGTGGTCTCTGATGGGCCATCTGAACTCTCAGCAAATCTCTTACATAAACAGATCAAATCTGACTCCTTCATGCTCACACGATGGTTCATGAGTGATCAAACAGCCTCTCTCTGGAGAACCACCCCGACATAATGGGAAACAAAATCCCTGCTGGCCAAAAGCCTATTTATCTTCGTGTCAAATGGTTCACTGCTCAAATCGTAAAAAAAGTCCCAGGTTTTAAACAAAATATTCTCACTGCAATGACTCCAAGGACAGGTACAGCATGGGGTTAGATACAGAGTAAAGCTCCCTCTACACTGTCCCCATCAAACACTCCCAGGACAGGTACAGCACGGGGTTAGATACAGAGTAAAGCTCCCTCTACACTGTCCCCATCAAAAACTCCCAGGACAGGTACAGCACGGGGTGAGATACAGAGTAAAGCTCCCTCTACACTGTCCCCACCAAACACTCCCAGGACAGGTACAGCACGGGGTTAGATACAGAGTAAAGCTCCCTCTACACTGTCCCCATCAAACACTCCCAGGACTGGTACAGCACGGGGTTAGATACAGAGTAAAGCTCCCTCTACACTGTCCCCATCAAACACTCCCAGGGCAGGTACAGCACGGGGTTAGATACAGAGTAAAGCTCCCTCTACACTGTCCCCATCAAACACTCCCAGGACAGGTACAGCACGGGGTTAGATACAGAGTAAAGCTCCCTCTACACTGTCCCCATCAAACACTCCCAGGGCAGGTACAGCACGGGGTTAGATACAGAGTAAAGCTCCCTCTACACTGTCCCCATCAAACACTCCCAGGGCAGGTACAGCACGGGGTTAGATACAGAGTAAAGCTCCCTCTACACTGTCCCCATCAAACACTCCCAGGACAGGTACAGCACGGGGTTAGATACAGAGTAAAGCTTCCACTACACTGTCCCCATCAAACACTCCCAGGGCAGTGATTTTGAACACCTCGATTCAATCTCCCCCCCTTAACCTTCTCTGCTCTGAGCAGAACAATCCCAGCTTCCCCAGTCTCTCCACATGAGCTGACCTCCATCCCTGCAGCTATTCCCGTGAACCTTTCCTGCACCTTGTTCCTAAAGTGCGGGGCCCAGAACTGGACACAATGCTCCAGCTGAAACTAAATGGCGGAAAAGCAATGGAGATTGTGATGGAGCGATAGAGAGAGAGAGAGAGAGAGAGAGGGATCAGAGTCTACAAGTAAGACACAATAACCTTTCTCTTGGATCCTGTCCTTGACTGGAAGAATGCTTTGAGAGGCATTTTCTACCTATGTAATCAGAGTTTGGATTTCCACATTGGAAATGAAACATGTTCAGTGCTTGAATCTTCAAGACTGGTTGATCTCACAACCTGACAGTTGTCATCCCTTCAGCTGAGACCCACGCAGAATCCCCTCAAGTCTATGATTCCACCTAATCTCTCCTCCGAGATCCCTGCACCCCCCCCTTCCAATTCCGGCCTCTCGAGCATCCCCCCCCATTCCCATCGCTCCACCATTGGCGGCCGTGCCTTCAGCTGCCTGGCGGGGGCCCTGAGCTCTGGAATCCCCTCCCTAAACCTCTCTCTCTCTCTCCTCCTTTAAGAGCCTCCTTAATAACCTCCACCCTTGACTGAGCTTTTGTTCACCTGCCCCTCATATCTACTCCGCTCTGACCCGGCCCCCAATCATTTTTCTCACTAACGGCACCCGATAAAGGGGCTATGTAAATGCAAATGGTGTTGCTGTACGAGCCGAGTGAGTGATAAACACAATCAAAGCAGCCCTTGTTTGTTGGTGACTTGGTGCGCCAAAAGGCAAGGGGCCAACTCAGTGCTGCCAACTCTCACTCTTGGTCTAAAATAAGCTTATTTTGACCTTTTGCTCATCAACATCCTGCCAGCTCTTCCTCAATCTCGATAAGAAACAGCTTGGAGACTAAAGAACACTCTCACTTCTCTTTGCTTCTACACAGGAACAGGAAGAGGCCCATTCAGCCCCTCGAGCCTGTTTCACAGGAACAGGAGGAGGCCCATTCAGCCCCCTCGAGCCTGTTACACAGGAACAGGAAGAGGCCCATCCAGCCCCCTCGAGCCTGGTACACAGGAACAGGAAGAGGCCCATTCAGCCTCTCGAGCCTGGTACACAGGAACAGGAAGAGGCCCATTCAGCCTCTCGAGCCTGTTACACAGGAACAGGAAGAGGCCCATTCAGCCCCCCTCGAGCCTGTTACACAGGAACAGGCAGAGGCCCATTCAGCCCCCTCGAGCCTGTTACACAGGAACAGGAGGAGGCCCATTCAGCCCCTCGAGCCTGTTACACAGGAACAGGAGGACGCCCATTCAGCCCCTCGAGCCTGTTACACAGGAACAGGAGGAGGCCCATTCAGCCCCCTCAAGCCTGTTACTCAGGAACAGGAGGAGGCCATTCAGCCCCTCGAGCCTGTTACACAGGAACAGGAGGAAGCCCATTCAGACCTCGAGCCTGTGACACAGGAGGAGGAGGCCATTCTGCCCCTTGAGCCTGTCCCTCCTTTCAGTGAGATCCTGGCTGATCTATGACCTAACTCCACATACCCACCGTCCCATCTCCCGTGCCTTTGCCCTCACCCCTTTCGCACCCTCCCAGAAACATGATAGGGTCCCCCTTGTCCTCACTTTTCACCCCACCAGCCTCCACATTCAAAGGATCATCCTCCGCCATTTCCACCAACTCCAGCATGATGCCACCACCAAACACATCTTCCCCTCACCCCCCCTGTCGGCATTCCACAGGGATCGTTCCCTCCAGGACACCCTGGTCCACTCCTCCATCACCCCCTGCACCTCAACCCCCTCCCACAGCACCTTCCCATGCAACCGCAGAAGGTGCAACACCTGCCCCTTTACTTCCCCTCTCCTCACTGTCCAAGGGCCCAAACCCTCCTTTCAGGTGAAGCAGCATTTCACTTGCACTTCCCTCAATTTAGTCTACTGCATTTGCTGCTCCCAATGCAGTTTCCTCTACATTGGAGAGACCAAACGCAGACTGGGTGACCGCTTTGCAGAACACCTTCGGTCTGTCCGCAAGCATGACCCAGACCTCCCTGTCACTTGCCATTTCAACACTCCACCCTGCTCTCATGCCCACATGTCCGCCCTTGACTTGCTGCAATGTTTCAGTGAAGCTCAACGCAAACTGGAGGAACAGCACCTCATCTTCTGACTAGGCACTTTACAGCCTTCCGGACTGAATATTGAGTTCAACAACTTTAGATCATGAACTCTCTCCTCCATCCCCACCCCCTTTTTCAAATGTTCATTTTTATTTTTATTTTTTATCCACTTATTTTTATTTTATATAGTTTCATTTTTATTCATTTACTCATTGTTTTATCCCCACCTTTTATCCTGTTCTCGATCCTTTATCCCCATCACGGTCCCCTCCTCCCCTTCCCACTCCCACTCAGGCCATCGGTCACTTGTTCATGTTGTTCTTTCACAGAGCGCTTACCCTTGTCCTGCTCTTATCACATTCTGCTTTCTGACCTCAGTGCCACCATCAGCACCTCCTTCAGCCAGTATCACTATCGTTAACACTTACTTTGTTCATGACATCTTTGTCAATCTCTCCTTTGCCCCCACCTATCGCTGGCCTTCTATCCAGCTTCACCAACCCCCACCGTCCCCTTAAACAGTATAAATCTCATCATATTCCCACTTCTCTTTAGCTCTGAAGAAGAGTCATTACGGACTCGAAACGTTAACTCTGTTTCTCTCTCCACAGATGCTGCCAGACCTGCTGAGTTTTTCCAGCATTTTCCGTTTTTGTTTCAGATTTCCAGCATCCGCAGTATTTTGCTTTTGTCCACGTACCCACCTTTGCCCCATATCCCTTAATCCCTTTCAATCTCTCAGATTTAAAAGTAACATTTGATCTATTGCCGTTTGGGGAAGAGACTTCCAAACTTTTCCCACCTTTTGTGTGTGGAAATGTTTCCTAATTTCACTCCTGAAAGGTCACCTCTCATTTCTCGACTCTGCTTATGGTACCTAACCTCCTGCCCGTTCCTTCACTGTCGTCGGGTCAAAATCTTGGAGCTCCCTCCCTGACAGCACTGTGGGTGCACCTACACCACATGGACTGCAGCAGTTCAAGGAGGCAGCTCATCACCACCTTCTCAAGGGGCAATTAGGGATGGGCAATAAATGCTGGGCCCAGCCAGCGATGCCCACATCCCGTGAAAGAATGAAAAAAGCACTGGATACATCGTCCAGCACAGGCACCAGATACAGTGTCCAATGTCAGGCACTGGATCCAGTGCCCAGTGGTAGACACGGGGTACAGTGCCCAGTGTCGGACACTGGGTACAGTACAGGGTGACAGGCACTGGATACAGTACAGAATGCCAAATACTGAATACAGTGTCCAGTGTCAGACACTGCGGCATTGCCAATTACCAGACACTGGATAGAGTGCCCAGTGTCAGACACTGGATACAGTGCCCAGTGTCAGATACTGAATCCAGTGCCTGGTGGCAGACATGGGGTACAGTGCCCAGTGTCAGACACTGGATACAGTACAGGGTGTCAGGCACTGGATACAGTACAGAATGTCAGACACTGCTGCATTGCCAATTACCAGACACTGGATTGAGTGCCCAGTGTCAGATGCTGGATACAGTACCAGTGTCAGACACCGGATACAGTGCAGTGTCAGACACTGGATATAGTACCTGGTGTCGGACACTGGATGCAGTACATGTCAGACACTGGATACAGCGCCCAATGTCAGACACTGGATACAATGCTTAGTGCCAGACACTGGATACAGTAGAGTGTCAGACGCTGGATACAGTGCCCAGTGTTAGACACTGATGCATTGCCAATTACCAGACACTGAATACAATACAAGAATTTCAGACACTGGAGTGTTGATACTGGACACTGGCTATCATATACAGGACTGGACATTGGGCAAGCTGTCGACACAATGGTGTACCCCTGGCCAAAAGCCTGACATATCTGAAACTCAATCAGGAAGGGGCTGCACGCAATCGAGCTCTTGCGATCTGAGAATGATTTCTCTCCCCTACATTGCTGAAATGCATCTCACCGTGGCAGACTCGCAATCAAAATCATAATTGCCCCTGGAAAGCTGTATGTTCATGATTCTGTATCACCTCAGTAATGACACATCCCACCCAGTAAGAACCAGAACACAGGGCAGCAAATGCCCTTCACTGTTAGACACGCTCCAACCAGCTTTAAACACCCAATCACAGCCTCAATCACGTGGTTAATTATTCACTGATTAGTAACTAGAGTGCGTTACTAACTTATTAACCAGGTCTGTGCCCTTGGGACTATGAGCTGAGCTCGATGAACCTCAATGTTACACTCCATCATTCAAGGACTTGCATTTCTCGAGCACCGTTCACCATCTCAGAACATCCCAAAGAGTTTCACAGACAATAAATTAATCTTCTGTGAAGTGTGGCCACTGCTGTCATGTAGGAATGGCAGCAGCCAATTTGCACACAGCAAGATCCCACAAACAACAATGTGATAATAACCCAGATTATTTGTTTTTAGTGATGTTGGTTGAGGGATAAATCTCGGCCCCAGGACACCGGGGAGAACTCCCCCCTGCTCTTCTTCCAAATAGCGGCCGTGGGATCTTTTACACCTACCCGAGAGGGCAGACGGGGCCTCGGTTTAATGTCTCGTCTGAAGGATAGTAAAGCACTCCCTCAGTACTGACCCTCCGACAGTGCAGCACTCCCTCAGTACTGACCCTCCGACAGTGCAGCACTCCCTCAGTACTGACCCTCCGACAGTGCAGCACTCCCTCAGTACTGACCCTCCGACAGTGCAGCATTCCCTCAGTACTGACCCTCGGACAGTGCGGCACTCCCTCAGTACTGACCCTCCAACAGTGCAGCGCTCCCTCAGTACTGACCCTCCGACAGTGCAGCGCTCCCTCAGTACTGACCCTCCGACAGTGCAGCACTCCCTCAGTACTGACCCTCCAACAGTGCAGCACCTCCCTCAGTACTGACCCTCCGACAGTGCAGCGCTCCCTCAGTGCTGACCCTCCGACAGTGCAGCATTCCCTCAGTATTGACCCTCCGACAGTGCAGCGCTCCCTCAGTACTGACCCTCCGACAGTGCAGCGCTCCCTCAGTACTGACCCTCCGAAGTTCTTTTTTTTCATTCATGGGATCTGGACTTCACTGGCTAGGCCAGCATTTATTGGCCATTCCTATTTCCCCTTGAGAAGGTGGTGGTGAGCTGCCTTCTTGAACCGCTGCAGTCCCTGTGGTGTAGGTACATCCACAGTGCAGTTAGGGAGGGAGTTCCAGGATTTTGACCCAGTGACAGTAAAGGAACGGTGATGTATTTCCAACTCGGAATGGTGAGTGACTTGGAGGGGAACTTCCAGGTGGTGGTATTCCCATCTGTCTGCTGCCCTTGTCCTTCTAGGTGGTAGTGGTTGTGGGTTTGGAAGGCGCTGTCTAAGGAGCCTTGGTGAGTTGCTGCAGTGCATCTTGTAGATGGTACACACACTGCTGCTACTGGGCGTCGGTGGTGGAGGGAGTGAATGTTTGTGGATAGGGTGCCAATCAAGCGGGGCTGCTTTGTCATGGACGGTGTCGAGCGTCTTGAGTATTGTGGGAGCTGCACTCATCCAGGCAAGTGGGGAGTATTCCATCACACTCCTGACTTGTGCCTTGTAGATGGTGGACAGACTTTGAGGAGTCAGGAGGTGAGTTACTCTCCGCAGGATTCCCAGTCTCTGACCTGCTCTTATAGTCACAGTATCTATATGGCTGCAATTTCTGGTCAATGGTAACCCCCAGGATGTTGATAGTGGGGGATTCAGTGATGGTAATGCCATTGAACATCAAGGGGCGATGGTTAGATTCCCTCTTGTTGAAGATGGTCATTCCCTGACACTTCTGTGGCGCAAATGTTACTTGCCACTTGTCAGCCCAAGCCTGGATATTGTCCAGGTCTTGCTGCATTTGGACATGGGCTGCTTCAGTATCTGAGGAGTTGCGAATGGTGCTGAACATTGTGCAATCATCAGCGAACATCCCCACTTCTGACCTTATGATGGAAGGAAGGTCATTGATGAAGCAGCTGAAGATGGTTGGGCTGAGGACACTACCCTGAGGAACTCCTGCAGTGATGTCCTGGAGCTGAGATAATTGACCTCCAACAACCACAACCATCTTCCTTTGTGCTCGGTATGACCCCAACAAGCGGAGAGTTTCCCCCCTCGGATTCCCATTGACTCCAGTTTTGCTTGGGCTCCTTGATGCCACACTTGGTCAAATGCTGCCTTGACATCAAGGGCAGTCACTCTCACCTCACCTCGGGAGTTCAGCTCTTTTGTCCATACTTGAATCAAGGCTGCAATGAGGTCAGGGGCTGAGTGGCCCTGGCAGAACCCTCAGCGAGCAGGTTATTGTTATGCACATGCTGCTTGATAGCACAGTGCAGCACTCCCTCAGTACTGACCCTCTGACAGTGCAGCACTCCCTCAATACTGACCCTCTGACAGTGCAGCACTCCCTCAGTACTGACCCTCCAACAGTGCAGCACTCCCTCAGTACTGACCCTCCGACAGTGCAGCACTCCCTCAGTACTGACCCTCCGACAGTGCAGCACTCCCTCAGTACTGACCCTCTGACAGTGCAGCGCTCCCTCAGTACTGACCCTCTGACAGTGCAGCGCTCCCTCAGTACTGACCCTCTGACAGTGCAGCGCTCCCTCAGTACTGACCCTCTGACAGTGCAGCACTCCCTCAGTACTGACCCTCCGACAGTGCAGCACTCCCTCAGTACTGACCCTCCGACAGTGCAGCACTCTCTCAGTACCGAAACTCCGACAGTGCAGCACTCCCTCAGTACTGACACTCTGACAGTGCAGCACTCCCTCAGTACTGACCCTCCAACAGTGCAGCACCTCCCTCAGTACTGACCCTCCGACAGTGCAGCACTCCCTCAGTACTGACCCTCCGACAGTCCAGCACTCCCTCAGTACTGACCCTCCGACAGTGCAGCACTCCCTCAGTACTGACCCTCCGACAATGCAGCACTCCCTCAGTACTGACCCTCCGACAGTGCAGCGCTCCCTCAGTACTGACCCTCCGACAGTTCAGCGCTCCCTCAGTACTGACCCTCCGCCAGTGCAGCGCTCCCTCAGTACTGACCCTCCGACAGTGCAGCGCTCCCTCAGTACTGACCCTCCGACAGTGCAGCGCTCCCTCAGTACTGACCCTCCAACAGTGCAGCGCTCTCTCAGTACTGACCCTCTGACAGTGCAGCGCTCCCTCAGTACTGACCCTCCGACAGTGCGGCACTCCCTCAGTACTGACCCTCTGACAGTGCAGCGCTCCCTCAGTACTGACCCTCCGACAGTGCAGCACTCCCTCAGTACTGACCCTTTGACAGTGCCGCGCTCCCTCAGTACTGACCCTCCGACAGTGCAGCACTCCCTCAGTACTGACACTGGGAGAACTGAGCTGGATTTCGGGGCTGACATGGGGCCTGAACCCAGGACCTTCTGACTCAGGGAGTTCAATCAACGATGCGTGGCTGACCTCTGCCGTGTCACTGACCCTTCGCTCAGTCCCAAATTCTGATCAAGTGGGTGAGTAAAATGTAAAGCTAATCATAAAGCAGACTGAAATACTAGGCTAAAGCATCGAGTCCATCGACACTGACTCCACAAACAGTGTCAACTAGAGGGCAGCAGAAGCGATTACTTGAACCTATCTATGAATTGACAGGATCACACTTCTCTGCAGAAGTGAGTTAGACTGAAAGCAATAATTTTGCAAACAAAAATCTTATCTGACGTATAGCTTGATCCTTTCATGGTGATTTTTGAGCTCTAATGAGTTAAAGAATGTTACAGATTCATGACACCTATCAAGCAGCTAGAGTTAATGCTTAGAACTACACAAATCCTACACATTGTATGAACGTACAGTATACAATACCTGGAGGAGGAGTATTGGGAGGTAGGGTAGTAGTGACAGGAAATTCTAGATCAGAAAAAAAAATATTTAAACAGAAACACTCCCAGGACAGGTACAGCACGGGGTTAGATACAGAGTAAAGCTCCCTCTACACTGTCCCCATCAAACACTCCCAGGACAGGTACAGCACGGGGTTAGATACAGAGTAAAGCTCCCTCTACACTGTCCCCATCAAACACTCCCAGGACAGGTACAGCACAGGGTTAGATACAGAGTAAAGCTCCCTCTACACTGCCCCCATCAAACACTCCCAGGACAGGTACAGCACGGGGTTAGATACAGAGTAAAGCTCCCTCTACACCGTCCCCATCAAACACTCCCAGGGCAGGTACAGCACGGGGTTAGATACAGAGTAAAGCTCCCTCTACACTGTCCCCATCAAACACTCCCAGGACAGGTACAGCACAGGGTTAGATACAGAGTAAAGCTCCCTCTACACCGTCCCCATCAAACACTCCCAGGACAGGTACAGCACGGGGTTAGATACAGAGTAAAGCTCCCTCTACACCTTCCCCATCAAACACTCCAAGGACAGGTACAGCACGGGGTTAGATACAGAGTAAAGCTCCCTCTACACTGTCCCCATCAAACACTCCCAATGCACAGGAATGCAGAAAATGGAGGAGGCCATTCAGCCCTGCAAGCCTGTTCCGCCATTCACTTAGAGCATGGCTGATTTGTACCAGCCTTGGTTCCATCACCCTTAATCCCCTTACCCAATAAAAATCGATCAATCACAGTTTGGAAATTTTAAACTGACTCCTCCCAGGCTCAACAGCTTTTTTGTGTGGCGGTGGTGGGAGGGGGGAGAGAGAGTTCCAGATATCCACCCCCACCCTTTGTGTGAAGAAGTGCTTCCTGACATCGCCCCCTGGCTTGAGTTTTAAGGTTCTGCCCCCTCTTTCTGGACTGCCCCTACCCCCCCACCCCCACTCCCCCACCCGCTTCTCTCTATTGCCCCTGTCGAACCTTTTAATCATCTCAAACCCCTTGATTAAATCGCCCTTCGATCGAGTCTAGATTCGAGGGAACACAAGCCTAGTCCGTGCAACCTGTCCTCGGAACTTAACCCTTTTCCTCCCGGGATCGTTCTGGTGACTCTTGTGCTGCACCCCCTCCACCTCCGAAGCCAGTACCCCTCTCCTGAGGTGGGGGCCCCGGGACCGAACACAGATGGAGCCCCTAAGAGCAGAGCTGCGTAAAACTGAAACACCTCCCCTCCAATCCAATTTCCTCGGTGATAAATATTCCAATATTTCAGCTCGCCTTTGCAATTGTTTTATTCATGCCCGTTTGCCAGATTTTAGCGATGCTGGGATCGCGGTCAGGGACTGAAAACATGAAGGATAATTTTCCTCACTCCCTGTAACGTTACCGATCGCTGAACCTCCCGCTGGGCCCCAGGAGGGGGCGCACACTCATTATGTACCATTAACTTTCCAGATCTAACTGAAGTGTTACTCATTATTCAGCCCTGAGTTCGTCACTGATTAAACTGCAGCGGGCAGGGCGCATTTCAGAACCGTTTCACCCGTCGCTGCCCCTCTGAGCGGCCGGGACTTAGCCGGGTTCCTCTGCGACACACCAGCTGGTTATCCCTCCCCTCGCCACCCCCAGACCCTCACTCTTAAGGGAGGGTCCACCATCTCCAGGAGGTGTACAGGAGTCTTCCGCCAATCCCGGGAACTTTCCTTGCCCCTACGATATTTCCCTCTGGAGGGAATGTTTCCCTCATTTTGCACTATTTCCTCAGTGCTCACCCCCCCACCCCCTCACCATCCATCATTGCTCTTTCCACATCCTTCAGCTACTCTCCCCCTTCAAATATTTCTCTCTCTCTCTTCTTCTCTGTCTCTCTTGGTCTCGTCCTGCCTCTCCTTATTTTCTCTTTGTCTCAGTTTTCCACTCTGTCCATCTCTCTCAGCCTCCCTCCCTGTCTCTGTCAATCCCTCTGTTTCTCTATCTCTTGCTCTCTGTCTCTATTCCCCTCTCCATCTCTCTTTCTGTCTCCTCTCTCTCTCTTCGTCTGTCTCTGTCTGTCTCTCCCTCTCTGTCTGTACGTCTCTTTTTCACTCTCTCTCTGTCTTTCCCTCTCTGTATCTCTTTCTCAATCTCTCTCTCTGTCTGTCTCTCCCTTTTTCTGTTTATCTCGCTCTGCTTCTCTCTCTCTCTTTCTCTCTCTCTCAGTCTTACTCTCTGTCTCTGCTTCTCTCTCTATCACTGTCTCTCTCCTTCTCTGTCTCTCTTTCTCAGTCTCTCACTCTCTCTCCCCCTTTCTCTCTCTGTCTCCCTATCTCTGTGTCTCTCAGCTTCTCTCTCTCTCTCTGTCTGTGTCTCTCTCTCTCTCTATCTCTGTGTCTCTCAGCTTCTCTCTCTCTCTCTGTCTCTCCTCGTCTCTGTCTCTTTCTCTAAGTCTCTCTCTCTCAGTCTCTCTTTGACTCGCTCTTTCTGGCTCTCTCTGTGTCTTTCCCTCTCTCTCTCTCTCTCGCTCTCTCCCTCTGTCTCTCTCTCCCTCTCAGTCTCTCTCTTTTCTCTCAGTCTCTCCCTCTCTGTCCCTGTGTCTCTCTTTGTCTCTCTCCCACTCTCTCTCTTTTCACTTTATCTCTCTCTCTCTCTCTGGCCCATGCTCTCCCTCTCCCCCCTCCTCTCTCTCTCTCTCTCTCTCTGTAATTATTCCCACTTTAGATGACGCAGCATCATTTCTGTGTTGGGGAGAAACAAACAACCACCACCGCCCCCCCACCAATCCTAACCTGCCCCTAACACCCCACCCCAATCCCCAAACCCTTCCTCCCACCTCCCTCCCCATCCATCCCTTAACCTCCCCCCACACTCCCCAAACCCTTCCTCCCACCTCCCTCCCCTTCACCAACTCCCCTGCCCCATCCACCCGGAATCTCTCCCCCCTCCCCCGGCCCCTCCCCTGCCCCGGCCACTCACCGTACACCACAAGGACGTACTCGTCGGACGTCCTCCCGAGCTCGTTCTCGGCCTGGCAGACGTACGTGCCGTTGTCGACCGTGGTCAGCGCGGTGATGGTGAGCAGGTTCCCGTGCAGCTTTGCCCGGCCCGGCAGTGAATCGTTTAGCCGGCTCCACATAACGTCGGTGGGTCTGAGCGAGAGACGGGAGAGCGCAAGATGAGTAAGCAGCTGCTTGTCTCTACGACTAGAACCGGAGACTCAACCCAGCACAGGGAGAGGCCATTCAGCCCATCGGGGCCTGTGCTGGCTCTTTGAGAGATCTATCCAATTAGTCCCCACTCTCTCCCTCTGCTCTTTCCCCCACAGCCCTGCTAATTCTCCCCCCTTCCAGTATTTATCCAATTCCCCCACTTTTGAAAGTTCCTATTGAATCTGCTTCCACCGCCCTTTCAGGCAGCGCCTTCCAGATCACAACAACTCACTGTGTCCAAAAAAAATAATTCTCCTCATCTCCCCCTCTGGTTCTTTTTCCCGATTCTCTTCAATCTGAGTCCCTCTGGTTACCGACCCTCCTGCCGCTGGAAACACTTTCTCCTTATCGACTCTAACAAAAAGGAGGCGATGGCGTTGTGGTATTGTTGCTGGTCTCGTGACCCAGAGGCCCAGGGTAACACTCTGGGGCCCAGGGTAACGCTCTGGGGCCCAGGGTAACGCTCTGAGGCCCAGGGTAATGCTCTGGGGCCCAGGGTAACGCTCTGGGGCCCAGGGTAATGCTCTGGGGCCCAGGGTAACGGTCTGGGGACCCGGGTTCGAATCCTGTCACGGCAGACAGCGGAATGTGAATTCTATAAAAATCTCAAATTAAAAGTCTAACAATGACCATGGAGCCATTGTCGATTGTGGTTAAAAACCCATCTGGTTCACTAAATGCCCCTTTAGGGGAGGAAATCTGTCGTCCTTACCTGGTCTGGCCTACATGTGACTCCAGACCCATGTGGTTCACATGGGATGGGTAATAAATGCTCTGACGACCACATTTCATGTACGAATTAAAAAAAAACCCTCATGATTCTGAACGCCTCAATTCAATTTCCCCCCTTAATCTTCTCTGCTCCAAGGAGAACAATCCCAGCTTCTCCAGTCTCTCCACGTGAACTGAATTCCCTCATCCCTGGGGACCCAAACCCTTCCTCCTCTCCATCCCCTAACCTTCCACCCCTCCCCCCCATCCCATCCATCTCCTCAAACCCTTCCTCCCCATCCCCTCCTGCCAGTAAATCTCCCCCCAAGGCCTCGACATCTTTCTGGAAGTGTGTGGTGCCCAGAGTTGGACACACTCCAGCTGAGGCCTAATCCAGTGGTTGTATGAAGGTTTAGCATTAGCGAGCGGTCAAACATTATGCTTTCACGTGGATCTTGTCCTGGATGGGACGTTGGGAAACCAGGTAAGCACACCTTCTCTCACCTAGTCGCCAACATCCCCAATTCCATCCAAAACCTAAGATCCCCCGGCCGCTATTTGGAAGAAGAGCAGTGGGCGGTGGGCAGTGGGCAGTGGGCGGTGGGCAGTGGATGGTGGGCAGTGGGCGGTGGGCAGTGGGCGGGGAGAGTTCTCCCCGGTGTCCTGGGCCCAATATTTACCCCTCAACCAACTAGCATCGCCACCCTCCAGGATTGGCTTAGAGTCTCTAGCAATTGAAGATCAATCTCCAGCACTCAGCGTTGTACCATCCTGGAGAAGGGTTGTCGGGAGGTTAAACAAGATCGGGGGTTTTAAAAAGTTTTCTTTGAAGTTTTCCCGCCGCCAGCTATAAAAATATTGATAAGCAGGGAAAACGAGGCTGTTTGGCGGAGAGGCAAGCGTCATCCAATTGGCTAATGAGTCTTATCATTTTCCAGTTGGTGTAGGGGGCTAGGACATCACAAAATTGGTTGTGTTGGCCGACCAGTGGTGGAGCTTGGGGGCAAAGTCATGTGACGAAACCCTCAGGAATAAATTTAATCGCAGTTGGAGCAACCCTACCACCAATGGCCCATAACTTCCGAGCTCCCCAGTGTCGGGTTTTGGGGGTACCCCAAAGATGCGCTGGGGAATCCCTCTGGCAAGTTCCCAGGTGAGGGTTTGCATGGCAATAGCCCAGAGGTGTGCCCTTCCTCTGGACAATTGCGCTGTGCTGGGAACTATCCAAAAACGCCTGTTAAATCCGCCAGGGTTATACCAATAGTTACCCAGGAAAGGGCTGCCACCAACCCCTCAACTGCTGTCCCCCCCCACAACCCCCTCTGACCTCCGACATCCCCCACACCTGACCTCCAACCCCCCACCCCTGACCTCCGACCCACTCACCCGACCTCTGACCCCCGACCTCCAACACCCCCCACTCCTCAATCGCCTAGCCCCCCCCCTCCGAACCCCCCCACTCTCCATGGACTCCCGACCCCCCCATCACCCCCAACCCCCTGGACTTCCGGCTGACCTCCGCCCCCGACCTCTGACCCCCCCACCCACTCCCTGCAGATTTCCGACCACCCCCCACCCCACAGACCTCCGACCCCCTAACCCACAACCTCCCTGGAACTCCAACACCCCCTGGACCTCTGACCGCCCCACCGACAGCAGACCCCTCACATGAATCTCCCCAGACCTCCAACCTCTCCCGGACCTCCGATTCCCACACAACCACCCCCTCCCCTCCCCCAACCTCAGACCTCTCCACCCCCCCAAGAACCTCCCGGGCCTCCGACAGCCCTACAGGACCTTGGACCCACCCCCACGAGCCCCCTGGACCTCCAACCCCCACCCCACCCAATGACACCCTCCGGACCCCTGTCCGACGTCGGACCCCCCCCAACCCTCCCTCCCACCCCACATGACACCCACCCCCGCACCCCAGAGCCCCCCCCCCCCCACCCCCATTGACTGCTGACCCCCCTCCCCACCGGACCTCCGACCTGGGGGCCAGCACTTTCCGACGCTCGTCGGAGGTTACGGCCCCTTGTTATTTTTATCTTAACCCTAACAAACCAATATTACCGGGGAGAAAAAAAACCCCAGATGATCTGGGCGATCATCGCATTGCTGTTTGTGGGATCTTGCTGTGCGCAGATTGGCTGCCGCGTCTCCCACATTGCGACAGCGGCCACGCTTCAAAAGAGCATCTCGTTGGCCGCGTGGCGCTTTGGGGGGGGGGGCGTCCTGAGGCGGTGAAAGGCGCGAGGGAAACGCAG
The DNA here is from genome assembly GCF_964194155.1 of Cetorhinus maximus. Taxonomy (NCBI): domain Eukaryota; kingdom Metazoa; phylum Chordata; class Chondrichthyes; order Lamniformes; family Cetorhinidae; genus Cetorhinus; species Cetorhinus maximus. The sequence goes on along the minus strand of NC_135911.1, from coordinate 9,043,079 downwards.
AGCCTTCCCTTCCCCTCGTCGGTGCCCCTCGGGAGTGATATCCGGAGCGAGGGGGCAAGAGGGGAGGCACTGCAATCCCCGGCATGGGGTCCGAGAGGAGGGGAGGGGGTGGGGGGATTCGGCAAGGGGATTGCTGTTGAACGCCGAGGGGAGGTGGTTGGATTCTCTCTCACCGGAGACGGTCAATCACTGGCGCACGAATGTATCTCGCCGCTTATCAGCCCAAACTGGAACGTTGTCCAACTCTTGCTGCTTCAATGTGAGAATGTAGCGAGGGCATTAATCAGCAAATATTGGGCTCCGATTGGGACATCCGCGTAGAAAAGGGAATGGACACAGAGTTCCAACTAACGCACCTGAGACAGAGCGATAAGAGTAAATATGGATTGTGAAATTGAGGTATTGTTCACTCTCTTGTCTATGTGTTACTTAAAGGAGCTTTCTCTGTTACACAACAATGATTCTATTGAAGATAATAGATAACAGGATTACTTTCTTGAATAATGGATTAAGCGAAGATTCTACACAGTTGATGAATTACCGGCGGTGATAACATGAATGGTACCATACCGCTAGAAATAGCTGCATGAAGATTAATAGATGACAGGGCGTGATAACGCAGTAGATTTTGGATGATGAGGAGGGGGTTCGGGGAGATCAATGACGCTTTTATTTCATTATCTTTCTCCTCCTTGTGTTCAAATCCCTCTATGGCCTCCTCAACCCCACCCCTCCCTATCTCTGTAACCTCCTCCAACCCCTACAACTCTCCCTATCTCTGTAACCTCCTCCGGCCCCTACAACCCTCCCTATCTCTGTAACCTCCTCCGGCCCCTACAACCCTCCCTATCTCTGTAACCTCCTCCGGCCCCTACAACCCTCCGAGATCTCTGGCGCTCCTCCAATTCTGCCCTCTTGACCATCCCCCAATTCCCATCGCTCCACCATTGGCGGCCGTGCCTTCAGCTGCCTGGGGGCCCTGAGCTCTGGGTTCCCTCCTTACACCTCTCCACCTCCCTCTCTCTCCATCTCTCTTTCTCTTTCTCTTCGACCGAGCTTTTGGTCGCCTTTTCCTCATATCTCCTTGAGTGGCTCCGGGTCAAATTTCTGGCCAATTTGAGTTCCTGTGAAGCACCTTGGGATGTCTGACGATGCTAGAGGCGCTATATAAATGCAGGTTGTTGGTAATACAACGATGAACCCATGACATGCCCATCAATATTCCTTAACTCAGCAGCAAATGACCAGCCAGATATTATTCAATAACCCACCAGACCTCCCCCACCTCCCCCTCCGCTGGCATCAAAACCACTTGCAGTTGTGCTCCGCATTCTCAGACATTTGTAAGGGGACGTGCATTTCTCTAGCGCCTTTCCCCACCCCCCAGGACGTCCCAAAGCCACTTCGCAGCCAATGAAGGACTTTTGAAGGGCGGTCACTGTGGTGAACGGGCGCACAGCAAGATCCCACAAGCAGCAATGTGATAATGGCCCAGATCATCCGGGTTTTTTTTTTAGTGATGTTGGTTGAGGGATAAATATTGACACCCGGGACACCGGGGAGAACGCCTCCCCCCACCCCCCCTGTTCTTATTCCACACAGCGGCTGTGGTATTGTTCAAATCTGGCAATGTCGCACTCCCTCAGGGCTTTATAGCCAGCCTTGAGGCTGAGCTCGGGGTTTGAGAGTGGGACTCGAACCCATAACCATCAGGCAGAGGAGGTGAGAGACCAGCCCACTGAGGGACAGATAATATGCCCAGAGTGGCAGCTATTTCCCCCCCGTTTCTGCTCACACAACTTAACTCCGGGATTCTTGGGGACAGAGGTGAGCAGGGGGAGGAGGGAGGGAATAATTCAAAACGCCTGACAGAAAGAGGGCACTTCCGACAACAAGAGCCGACCCAAGCCCAGAACGAGAAGCATTCTCCGAGGAACATTGAACATCGGGCTCGGCGGGTAGCACTCCTCCCTCCCAAGGAGACGGTCATGGGTTCGAATCCCGGTCTGCACACTTGAACTCATCATCCAGGCCAATACTCCAAGTGCAGTGCTGAGGGAGTGCCGCACTGTCGGAGGGTCAGTGCTGAGGGAGTGCTGCACTGTCAGAGGGTCAGTACTGAGGGAGTGCTGCACTGTCGGAGGGTCAGTACTGAGGGAGCGCTGCACTGTCGGAGGGTCAGTACTGAGGGAGTGCTGCACTGTCGGACGGTCAGTACTGAGGGAGTGCTGCACTGTCGGAGGGTCAGTACTGAGGGAGTGCTGCACTGTCAGAGGGTCAATACTGAGGGAGTGCTGCACTGTCGGAGGGTCAGTGCTGAGGGAGTGCTGCACTGTCGGAGGGTCAGTGCTGAGGGAGTGCTGCACTGTCGGAGGGTCAGTACTGAGGGAGTGCTACATTGTCTGAAGGTCAGAAAATGATCTCACAGCCGCGACTGGGAGAAGCGCATGGGTGGGGTTTCTCCCCTCTGTCCTGTGACCAACATTCCTCCCTCAACCCACATGTCAAAAACAGATGAGCGCCTCGCTGCTTGTGGGAGCTTGCTGTGCGCAAAATGGCGCCTTCCGGCTTCACAGCAGCCAGCGCGCTTCAAAAGGCTCACCTCGTTGGCCGTGAGGCGCTTTGGGGCCTCCCGAGGCGGCGAACGGCGCTAGAGAAATGCAGGTGGTTTCCTTAAACAACGTTGAACGCGACAGAGAAGCAGCTTCGATGCCCGCAGGTGTGTTACTTGGAAGAACATTTGGCTCCGCCTGAGTGAATGGTTTTGGTAAAACGGGGAGGCCGTGAGAACGCTGCTGGCGCGTGACAATCAGACGCTGCCTTTTTAAATGGCAGCCCCGAGGTCACCCCTACCTTGGCCGAGCTTGAATTCAGGGACGCGAGAAATTCCCAGCCCCCGAGCACCGTGCATGCCGCCTCTCTCTGAAACGACCTTCCTTTGCATCTCGCATTGCAGCCTGACTTGCACCCCCCCAGCCCCCACTCCACCCCCCGGTACTCTCATAAGCAGCTGCTGCTCACCACCACCAAGGGATCCACGGCGACAGCGAACAAACTCAGCTTTTTTGACCGATTCCCAACAAATTCCCTCCGCGTGACTCCGGCCAGCCTGGCTCAGTCCCTGGCTTCAGGGCAGGAGGTTACCCAGGCCCGGCCGGATGGTTCCCCGATTCCGGAATGCCACAGGATCTCGCCCCGGGTACCGGTTCGAACGCCGCCAAGCCAACCCGGGCCAAGCAGGAGGAGGCTATTCGGCCCCAGCCCTGCCCTGCCGCACGGTGAGATCGTGGCTGACCTGACAGAGGCCTTGGCTCCACCTGCCTGCCTGTTCCCCGCTGCGCCCCACCCCACACGCTCACTATAACACCTGACTTTGCTCCTGGACCTCCCTCCCGTCTGGCGCGCGAGGGGGAGCGTTTGGCAGGGCTGCCGTGGGCCACGTGTGGGTGTGACCTGCGGCCAGAAGGCTCTGCTGCGGACAGGGACAGGGACAGGGGATTGAGGGTTCAGGCCTCGCCACGGCCTCTCCCTCGCCTTCGCTCTCTGACGCGCGAGCTCGCTTGCGCCGTTCCGTTACCCGGTCCCGAAGGTGCAGCGGTCCCGGTCGAACTGCTCCTCGGGGGGGTGGGGGGGGGGCAAACCCCCTCCGTGGGTGGTACTCCTTTGCCCTGCCCGTCTGATCTTCAGGAGCTCCCGAGGGCAGAGCGAGTGCAAACGGCTGGGCCTCTCGCGTTGACACTGGCGCGGGTACAGCAGAAGCGGGCACTGCCGTCTAGTAGGCAGGCATACCCCCCTCATCAGGCCTGGGCTGATGTTCGAAGCCTGCCCAAGGCTAAACTCGCTTTGGCAATTCTTGCACAAGCCTCGCCCATCAGCTTGAGAGAGTGCGCGGCCGAGATAGGTCCAGCTCATAGGCTGAAAGGCAGTGCTGAGGACAGGGCATTCATGGGTGGTGAAGGCTGTCAGACAAACCCAAGGGGCTTAACAGGGCAGCAATCGATCCCGAGCTGTTTAAGGAGATATTAGGGGCAGGTGACCAAAAGCTCGGTCAAAGAGGTCGGTTTTTAAGGAGCTTCTTACAGGAGGAAAGAGAGAGAGAGAGAGAAAGAGAGAAAGAGGGAGAGAGAGAGAGAGAGAGAGAGGTGGAGAGGATTAAGGAGCAAATTCCAGAGCTCAGGGCCCCAGGCAGCTGAAGGCACGGCCGCCAATGGTGGAGCGATGAAATCGGGGGATGCTCAAGAGGCCGGGATTGGAGGAGCGCAGAGATCTCGGAGGGTTGTAGGGGCTGGATGAGGTTTTGACTCAGGGAGGGTGGTAGGAGCTGGAGGAGGTTACAGGAAAAGCGAGGGTTGCGGGGGCTGGAGGAGGTTACAGAGATAGGGAGGGTTGTAGGGGCTGGAGGGAGTTACAGAGATAGGGAGGGTAGTAGGGGCTGAAGGAGGGTACAGAGATAAGGAGGGTTGTAGGGACTGGAGGAGGTTACAGAGATAAGGAGGGTTGTAGTGGCTGGAGGAGGTTACAGAGATAGGGAGGGTTGTAGGGGCTGAAGGAGGGTACAGAGATAAGGAGGGTTGTAGGGACTGGAGGGGGTTACAGAGATAAGGAGGGTTGTAGGGGCTGGAGGAGGTTACAGAGATAGGGAGGGTTGTAGGGGCTGGAGGAGGTTACAGAGATAAGGAAGGTTGTAGGGGCTGGAGGAGGTTACAGAGATAGGGAGAGTTGTAGGGGCTGCAGGAGGTTACAGAGAGAGGGAGGGTGTATGGTGGGAGAGGAGGGATTGAAAACATGGGTGGGAATTGTAAAATGGAGACATTGTCAGGCTGTGAACAAGACGGTTGAAGAGTGGCTGGGAAGGGGCTGAGGGATGGGGTTATTGCCCTGTACACCGGCCTCGTTCAGGGTTGGGTGTCAGAATCATATGTGAGCCATTTTCCTGAGGCCCGCAGAAAGCTGATGGGGGATTGGTTTGTCTTTGGAACTCGAGGAGAGAGTGATGTTTGATATTCAGAGCACAGACCTGATGACACATGGTGAGTAACAGATCGTTACAGGAAAGGATTAGCTTGTACGCAACAGGAGTTTTATAAATGACTCGATGTTGGAAACACACCTTATTATCAACAGAACAGCATTTGCCCATTCAGCGCTCTCTCACTGTTACAAGAGACCGAGCCTCCTGTGATAGATTAGCTTGTACTCACCAAACAGTCACGATTTCATTCACAAGGCTTGATGGGTTGAAGGAGTGCTGCACTGTCGGAGGGTCAGTACTGAGGGAGTGCTGCACTGTCGGGGGGTCAGTACTGAGGGAGTGCTGCACTGTCGGAGGGTCAGTACTGAGGGAGTGCTGCACTGTCGGAGGGTCAGTACTGAGGGAGTGCTGCACTGTCGGAGGGTCAGTACTGAGGGAGTGCTGCACTGTCGGAGGGTCAGTACTGAGGGAGTGCTGCACTGTCGGAGGGGTCAGTACTGAGGGAGTGCTGCACTGTCGGAGGGTCAGTACTGAGGGAGTGCTGCACTGTCGGAGGGTCAGTACTGAGGGAGTGCTGCACTGTCGGAGGGTCAGTACTGAGGGAGTGCTGCACTGTCGGAGGGTCAGTACTGAGGGAGTGCTGCACTGTCGGAGGGTCAGTACTGAGGGAGCGCTGCACTGTCGGAGGGTCAGTACTGAGGGAGCGCTGCACTGTCGGAGGGTCAGTACTGAGGGAGCGCTGAACTGTCGCAGGGTCAGTACTGAGGGAGCGCTGCACTGTCGGAGGGTCAGTACTGAGGGAGCGCTGCACTGTCGGAGGGTCAGTACTGAGGGAGCGCTGCACTGTCGGAGGGTCAGTACTGAGGGAGCGTGGCACTGTCGGAGGGTCAGTACTGAGGGAGTGCTGCACTGTCGGAGGGTCAGTACTGAGGGAGCGCTGCACTGTCGGAGGGTCAGTACTGAGGGAGCGCTGCACTGTCGGAGGGTCAGTACTGAGGGAGCGCTGCACTGTCGGAGGGTCAGTACTGAGGGAGCGCTGCACTGTCGGAGGGTCAGTACTGAGGGAGTGCTGCACTGTCGGAGGGTCAGTACTGAGGGAGCGCTGCACTGTCGGAGGGTCAGCACTGAGGGAGCGCTGCACTGTCGGAGGGTCAGCACTGAGGGAGTGCTGCACTGTCGGAGGGTCAGTACTGAGGGAGTGCTGCACTGTCGGAGGGTCAGTACTGAGGGAGTGCTGCACTGTCGGAGGGTCAGTGCTGAGGCAGTGCTGCACTGTCAGAGGGTCAGTACTGAGGGAGTGCTGCACTGTCGGAGGGTCAGTACTGAGGGAGTGCTGCACTGTCGGAGGGTCAGTACTGAGGGAGTGCTGCACTGTCGGAGGGTGAGTACTGAGGGAGTGCTGCACTGTCAGAGGGTCAGTCCTGAGGGAGCGCTGCACTGTCAGAGGGTCAGTACTGAGGGAGCGCTGCACTGTCGGAGGGTCAGTCCTGAGGGAGCGCTGCACTGTCGGGGGGTCAGTACTGAGGGAGTGCTGCACTGTCAGTGGTGCTGTCTAAAGGGTGAGACATTGAACCAAGGCTCCCACCTGCCCTCTCACATGCACGCAAAAGATCCCACAGCCACTATTTGCCTGAAGAGCAGGGGCCTCTCCCCAGTGTCTATGTCGAGCGTCACTAAGACAGATGAAGTGGGTGATGAGCACACTGCTGCGAGAGAGAGCTTGGTGTCCACAAACGGAGTCCTGCATTTCCTGTATTTCCACAGAGACACTTCAAAAGAAGTCCCCGACTGGCTGTGAAGTGTTTTGGAAAATCCTGAGGTTGTGAGAGGTGCTATATAAATGCGTGTCTTTGTTATGGAAGACCAGAGGCCATCCCCAACTTGCCCACCCAACTATGCAGAGACAGAAATTACAGAAACTAGAACTGGGCTGTGTGAAATCCCCTCGAGTCACACAGGAGTGTGAGTCCATTCTTGCAGATTCATTATGAGAGGACTGAAGGACAGAGACTGATACAGCACAGAATGAAGTCATTCGGCCCCTCACGTCTGTGCTAGCTCATAGAAACATGTATCCAATTAATCCCACTCTCTCCCCCCTGCTCATTCCCCGGTAACCCCGCAAATGTTACCCCTTCAAGTGTTTATCCTATCCCCATACCCTCCTCCAGACCCTACAACCCTCCCTATCCCCGTACCCTCCTCCAGACCCTACAACCCTCCCTATCCCCATACCCTCCTCCAGACCCTACAACCCTCCCTATCCCCATACCCTCCTCCAGACCCTACAACCCTCCCTATCCCCATACCCTCCTCCAGACCCTACAACCCTCCCTATCCCCATACCCTCCTCCAGACCCTACAACCCTCCCTATCCCCATACCCTCCTCCAGACCCTACAACCCTCCCTATCCCCGTACCCTCCTCCAGACCCTACAACCCTCCCTATCCCCATACCCTCCTCCAGACCCTACAACGCTCCCTATCCCCATACCCTCCTCCAGACCCTACAACGCTCCCTATCCCCATACCCTCCTCCAGACCCTACAACGCTCCCTATCCCCATACCCTCCTCCAGACCCTACAACCCTCCCTATCTCTGTAACCTCCTCCAGACCCTACAACCCTCCCTATCTCTGTAACCTCCTCCAGCCCCTACAACCCTCCCTATCTCTGTAACCTCCTCCAGCCCCTACAACCCTCCCTATCTCTGTAACCTCCTCCAGCCCCTACAACCCTCCCTATCTCTGTAACCTCCTCCAGCCCCTACAACCCTCCCTATCTCTGTAACCTCCTCCAGCCCCTACAACCCTCCCTATCTCTGTAACCTCCTCCAGACCTACAACCCTCCCTATCTCTGTAACCTCCTCCAGACCCTACAACCCTCCCTATCTCTGTGCCCTCCTCCAGACCCTACAACACTCCCTATCTCTGTAACCTCCTCCAGACCCTACAACCCTCCCTATCTCTGTAACCTCCTCCAGACCCTACAACGCTCCCTATCTCTGTAACCTCCTCCAGACCCTACAACCCTCCCAATCTCTGTAACCTCCTCCAGACCCTACAACCCTCCCAATCTCTGTAACCTCCTCCAGACCCTACAACGCTCCCTATCTCCGTAACCTCCTCCAGACCCTACAACCCTCCCTATCTCTGTAACCTCCTCCAGCCCCTACAAAAACCTCCCTATCTCTGTAACGTCCTCCAGCCCCTACAACCCTCCCTACCTCTGTAACCTCCTCCAGACCCTACAACCCTTCCTATCTCTGTAACCTCCTCCAGCCCCTACAACCCTCCCTACCTCTGTAGCCTCCTCCAGCCCCTACAACTCTCCCTATTTCTGTAACCTCCTCCAACCCTCCCTATCTCTGTCTTACATTAAAGGTGCTATCTAAATACAAATTGGTGATGTTGGGGGATTGGACTGCAGAGTGGGAGGGAAAATAAATGTTGATAAATTGAGGAAAATTTGAAAAAAAGTCACTCTTAATTTGCATGTACATCTTGGTGGGCATATCAAGTGTTTTGGCAAATGCGGGCGATTGAGAGAAATGGTTTAATATTCATGAAATGTAACCTTGTTGTGCTCCAGATTCCATTCTGTAAATCAGATCACTGTTCGAACAACTCAGTCAGTTGCATATGCAATAGTAATAAATGAGAGAGCCACACGACCTCATTAAACCTCAGTGATAATCCCAATTGGAAAAAAAACCTTCACTACCCAACCTTAGTTTAATCCTGTTCACACATTACACTTGCCCCATCGCCCGGTGACCTGCACTGACTCCCAGCTCAGCAACGCCTCCATTTTAAACTTCTCATTTCCCTTTGCAAATTTCTCTATGGCCTCCTCAACCCTCCCTATCTCTGTAACCTCCTCCAGCCCCTACAACCCTCCCTATCTCTGTAACCTCCTCCAGCCCCTATAACCCTCCCTATCTCTGTAACTTCCACCAGCCCCTACAACCCTCCCTATCTCTGTAACCTCCTCCAGTCACTACAACCCTCCCTATCTCTGTAACCTCCTCCAACCCCTACAACCCTCCCTATCTCTGTAACCTCCTCCAGCCCCTACAACCCTCCCTATCTCTGTAACCTCCTCCAGCCCCTACAACCTTCCCTATCTCTGTATCCTCCTCCAACCCCTACAACCCTCCCTATCTTTGTAACCTCCTCCAGCCCCTACAAACTTCCCTATCTCTGGAACCTCCTCCAGCCCCTACAACCCTCCCTATCTCTGTATCCTCCTCCATCCCCTACAACCCTCCCTATCTCTGTAACCTCCTCCAGCCCCTACAACCCTCCCTATCTCTGTAACCTCCCCAAGCCCCTAGAACCCTCCCTATCTCTGTAACATCCTCCAGCCCATATAGCCTTCTCTGTCCCTATCAGATCAGCCATGATCTCATTGAATGCTGGAGTAGACTCCATGGACTGAATGGCCTACTTCTGCTCCTACGTCTTATGGTCTTATCTCTGTAACCGCCTCCAGCCCTGACAACCCTCCCTATCTCTGTAACCCCATCCAGCCCCTACAACCCTCCCTATCTCTGTAACCTCCTCCAGCCCCTACAACCCTCCCTATCTCTGTAACCTCCTCCAGCCCCTACAACCCGCCCTATCTCTGTAACCTCCTCCAGCCCCTACAACCCTCCCTATCTCTGTAACCCATTCCAGACCCTACAACCCTCCCTATCTCTGTAAACTCCTCCAGCCCCTACAAACCTCCCTATCTCTGTAACCCTCTCCAGCCTCTACAACCCTCCCTATCTCTGTAACCTCCTCCAGCCCCTACAACCCTCCCCATCTCTGTAACCTCCTCCAGCCCCTACAACCCTCCCTATCTCTGTAACCCCCTCCAGCCTCTACAATCCTCCCTATCTCTGTAACCTCCTCCAGCCCATACAACCCTTCCTATCTCTGTAACCGCCTCCAGCCTCTACAACCCTCCCTATATCTGTAACCCTCCCTATCTCTGTAACCTCCTCCAGACCCTACAACCCTCCCTATCTCTGTAACCCCCTCCAGCCTCTACAACCCTCCCTATCTCTGTAACCTCCTCCAGCCCCTACAATCCTCCCTATCTCTGTAACCCCCTCCAGCCTCTACAACCCTCCCTATCTCTGTAACCCCCTCCAGCCTCTACAACCCTCCCTATATCTATAAACTCCTCCAGGCTCCACAACCCTCCCTATCTCTGTAACCACCTCCAGCCCTAACAACCTCTCTATCTCTGTAGCTTCCTCCAGCTCCTACAACTCTGTATCTAACCTGGCCTGGGAATGTTTGAGGGGGACAGTATAGAGGGAGTTTTACTCTGTATCTAACCCCATGCTGTACCTGTCCTGGGAGTGTTTGATGGGGACAGTATAGAGGGAGCTTTACTCTGTATGTACCCCCGTGCTGTCCCTGTCCTGGGAGTGTTTGTTTGGGACAGTGTAGAGGGAGCTTTACTCTGTATCTAACCCCGTGCTGTCCCTGTCCTGGGAGTGTTTGATGGGGACAGTGTAGAGGGAGCTTTACTCTGTATCTAACCCCGTGCTGTACCTGCCCTGGGAGTGTTTGATGGGGACAGTGTAGAGGGAGCTTTACTCTGTATCTAACCCCGTGCTGTACCTGCCCTGGGAGTGTTTGATGGGGACGGTGTAGAGGGAGCTTTACTCTGTATCTAACCCCGTGCTGTACCTGTCCTGGGAGTGTTTGATGTGGACAGTGTAGAGGGAGCTTTACTCTGTATCTAACCCCGTGCTGTACCTGTCCTGGGAGTGTTTGATGGGGACGGTGTAGAGGGAGCTTTACTCTGTATCTAACCCCGTGCTGTACCTGTCCTGGGAGTGTTTGATGGGGACAGTGTAGAGGGAGCTTTACTCTGTATCTAACCCCGTGCTGTCCCTGTCCTGGGAGTGTTTGATGGGGACAGTGTAGAGGGAGCTTTACTCTGTATCTAACCCCGTGCTGTACCTGTCCTGGGAGTGTTTGATGGGGACAGTGGAGAGGGAGCTTGTCTTTGTATCTCTGTTTACTGTATCTCACAGTCAGATTACAGTATCTGATTAAGAAGATAACAAGTCAATTGCCAGCCCAATTAGTTATACACAAGGTGGTGTTGGAAACAGTGCCTGTGTGTCAAAGCCAGTTGGAGGTTAGTCAGTGCAGTCAGCTCCCCAAACAGTCCAGGGTTCAGGTTAGGTGTGATTGCCAAGACACAGATGTCACTGATAGTGTTGGCAGCTCCTGCCCCACGCCTCTTGCAGATGGACTGCACCATCTGTTGGGCCATGCACCGTGTTATACCCATTCATTCCTGGCACACTCTCGGTTTTAACTTCTGTCTTATTGGCTTCCCGCTTACACTCCCATGACCCCCTGAGCCGTTGGCATCTGCAGCTTTCACGTTGCCGTGTTCTCCATCTGTGTCTATTTTCGGCTGGGGTGAATTCGCGCACACTGTACCCAAGGTGGGGGGAACGAGTTGCAGCGCTGGGTGGGGGGGTCTAGGACCCCACATCACTTTCTGTCGCCTCCAGCAGGGGGAGGGTCCTGGATCTGTGCATCGCCCTTCCCATCCCAACTCAGGACACTTCACAGTACATGGAGGCACAGCAAGATCTCACAGACACGTGACAATTAACCAGATCATCGGCTGAGGGACAACTCCAACATCCAGGGCACCGGGGAGGAGCACCCACCGGATTTACTTCAGATAAATCCCATGGGAACTTTCACATCCGCCTGGAGGGCCAGCTACAGGCTTCTGTTTAACATCACCTCCGACAGTGCAGCACTTCCTCAGTACTGACCCTCCGACAGTGCAGTGCGCCCTCAGTACTGACCCTCCGACAGTGCAGCACTCCCTCAGTACTGACCCTCCGACAGTGCAGCACTCCCTCAGTACTGACCCTCCGACAGTGCAGCGCTCCCTCAGTACTGATCCTCCGACAGTGCAGCACTCCCTCGGTACTGACCCTCCGACAGTACAGCGCTCCCTCAGTACTGACCCTCTGACAGTGCAGCACTCCCTCAGTACTGATCCTCTGACAGTGCAGCACTCCCCCAGTACTGATCCTCCGACAGTGCAGCACTCCCTCAGTACTGACCCTCCGACAGTGCAGCGCTCCCTCAGTACTGACCCTCCGACAGTGCAGCGCTCCCTCAGTACTGACCCTCCGACAGTGCAGCGCTCCCTCAGTACTGACCCTCCGACAGTGCAGCACTCCCTCAGTACTGATCCTCCGACAGTGCAGCGCTCCCTCAGTACTGACCCTCCGACAGTACAGCACTCCCTCAGTACTGACCCTCCGACAGTGCAGCGCTCCCTCAGTACTGACCCTCCGACAGTGCAGCACTCCCTCAGTACTGAGCCTCCGACAGTGCAGCACTCCCTCAGTATTGTCACTCCGAAAGTGCAGCGCTTCCTCGGTTAGACCACACTTGGAGCACTGTGCATAGTTCTGGTCTCCATGTCCCTTGGTCAGACCACACTTGGAGCACTGTGCACAGTTCTGGTCTCCATATCCCTAGGTTAGACCACACTTGGAGCACTGTGCACAGTTCTGGTCTCCATACTACAACAAAAGGATGTAGAGGCACTGCAGAAGGTACAAAAATGACTTACAAAGATGGTGCCAGAACTGAGGGGTTGTCACTAGGAGAAAAGACTGAACAGGCTGGGGCTCTTTTCTCTAGAAAAGTGATGAAAGAGGGGGTGACCTGATAGAGGTCTTTAAAATTAAAAGGGGTACATAACAACGTCAGAAATAGGAGCAGGAGAGGGTCATCTGGCCCTTCGAGCCTACTCCCCTTTTCAATAAGATTGTGGCTGATCTTCTACCTCAACCACACTTTCCCACCCTATCCTTTAGTGCCCAAAACATCTATCGATCTCAGTCTTGAATAGACTCAAAGTCTGGGGTAGAGAATTCCAAAGATTCACAACCCTCTGAGTGAAGACATTTCTCCTCATCTCAAAATGGCCGACCCCTTATCCTGAGACAGTGACCTCCGACCCCCCCTGGCCTCTCTCGTTCTAGACTCCCCAGCCAGGGGAGACCACAACCTCTCAACACTGACGCTGCCAAACCCTGTCAGAAAGTTATCCATTTCAATGAGGTCAAATCCTATTCCTCTAAACTCCAGAGAATATAAGTCCAGTCTACTCAATCCCACCGCCTTGGACAACCCTTTCATTCCAGGAATCGTTCTAGTGAACCTCCATTGCGCTCCCTCGATGGCAAGTATATCCTCCCTTAGATAAGGACACCCAACTGAAGACAGTACTCCAGATGCAAGCTGAGCAAAGCCCGACATAATTGCACACTCCGACACTCCAATCCCCTTGCAATAAAAGCCCTTTGCCTTCCTAATTGCTTGCTAAAACTTCACGCTAACATTCTGCGATCCGTGTACAAGGATACCCAGGTCCCTCTGAATCCCAGTCTGTCCCAGTCTTCCACTATTTAAAAAATATCCCGCTTTCCTCTTGTTCCTGTTAAAAAAAACATTTCTGTTTTCATTCTATTTTTGCTCCACCTGCCACATTCTAGCCCAACGCGTACTTTGTCCAAATCCTTCCACAGCCGCTTTGTGTCCTCCTCACAGCTTTCTGTCCCGCCTGGCTTGGTATTGTCAGCAAACTTGGATGCAACACACTTGGGCCCCTCTTCCAAGCCATCGATGTAGATTGTTTGATTGGGTTTGATGGGCTCAATGCGGAGAAAATGGGGCAAATAAAACTGTGGGGTGGGTGGGGTGGGGGGAAGGGGGGGGGGCAAAAAGTATCACCAAGAAATCCAGTCGGGAATTCAGGAGAAATTTCTTTACCCAGAGAGTGGGGAGAATGTGGGACTCGCTCCCACAGGGAGTGGTGGAGGTGAATAGTATCGATGTGTTTAAGGGGGAAGCTGGATAAACACATGAGGGAGAGAGGAAGAGAAGGATAGGGTGATGTGGCGGGGGGGGGAGATGAAGAGGCGGGTGGGAGGAGGCTCGTGTGGAGCAGAAACGTTGGCACGGAGCACAGGGGAAGAATGGCTTGGGACCGACCAAAACAGAGAAGGTTCACTTGGGTAGGCTCCGAACGCAGTGAGAGACTATGGCCGAGATTTTCCAGCCTTGTGTGTTGGGGTGACCCCCGTCGTGGGAGATTCGGCCGCCCATTGACTTTCAGTGGGACCGGACGATCAGAGGTGAAGGCGAGGCATCAGAAAGAGTGTGTGAACCTTCAAACAGCCCATCTACCCAACTCCCCCGCAACCCCCTCCCCACCCACCCAAGCACCAGCTGCCCCACATGCGGTAGTGACTGGTCTTATCAGCCATCTTAGAACCCATCGAACCATACTGGAAGCAAGTCATCCTCGGTCCCGAGGGACTGTCTAAGAAGGAAAAGAAGACCAGATGGGCCGAATGGCCTGTTCCTGTGCTGTAAATTCTCAGTCACGCTTAACACACAGTGGCTGGGGGCAGTCACAATTGGTACAATAACAATCATTTCTTAAGTTTAATCTTGCTGAAAAGAGGGACCCGTTGCTGAATTTTTCATCTCGCACTCATCAGGACAAACACAAGAATACCAAATTTCAAACAATCGCAACAATTTACACTGCAGGAGAAAAGGGTGCTGATTGGTTGCAAAGTGAACTTTGATTGGTCCAGGCGTTGCGTTGGAGAAAGCAACTCGCGGTTCCCCAAGCTCCCAGATAATTCAATAAAAGGCACAGGGCTTGAGCATATTCTTTTTGTTTGCAGAGAACAGGTCCCCGCGTATGAATATAAGTCACTTCTAGCAAGTATACATGAGCCATGTTATGAGCTCGACTGATTATCTTAAACTGGTTGTTAGTGTAGCTATTAGCGCAATCAGGATTGTTCTGCAAGTGCTGTCCAATCACGGGATCTCATCTAACAGTAGAATTTTATGTGGGTTTTGCAAGCATGGACTGGTTGAGTAGAGTCTGTACTCTGCCTATTCCAAGCAACTGAATTTCTTCCTTCAAATTTCTTTATTCAGTACCGATGCAAGACATTCAGACAGGGAGAGTGACACGTCTATCAATTCAACTCCTGGAAGATACAGAGCAAATGACAGTCGCAGCCTATCAAATCTGCTCAGCGGAGAAGAGCTCATTTAAGCGGGACTGTCTCCAGTTAAGTGAGATCCGTGTGACAGTGAGGGGTTACTTACTGTGGATTTCCTGTGACCGAGCAGGTTAATGTGAGGTCATCTCCTTCCCTCAAGAGGACTGATGGAGGCTGGACCTTGACCGTTGGGGGAACTGTAAGAGAGAAGAGCCGTCAGTCAGCCTCACTGTGCCCCGGACCTCCTCAGGTGCAAATGGGGCTGAATCATTGTCAGGATCATTGAATCATAGAATCTTTCGAGCACAGGAGGCCATTCAGCCCCTCCAGTCTGTGCCGGCTTTGTGCAAGAGCAATACAGCTAGTCCCATTCCCCCGCCCTTTCACCATCGGTTGTAGAAGGCCCTTCACTCTGTGTCTAACCCCGTGCTGTACCTGTCCTGGGAGTGTTTGATGGGGACAGTGTAGAGGGAGCTTTACTCTGTATCTAACCCCGTGCTGTACCTGTCCTGGGAGTGTTTGATGGGGACCGTGCAGAGGGAGCTTTACTCTGTATCTAACCCCATGCTCTACCTGTCCTGGGAGTGTTTGATGGAGACAGTGTAGAGGGAGCTTTACTCTGTATCTAACCCCATGCTGTACCTGTCCTGGGAGTGTTTGATGGGGACAGTGTAGAGGGAGCTTTACTCTGTATCTAACCCTATACTGTACCTGTCCTGGGAGTGTTTGATGGGGACAGTATAGAGGGAGCTTTACTCTGTATCTAACCCTGTGCTGTACCTGTCCTGGGAGTGTTTGATGGGGACGGTGTAGAGGGAGCTTTACTCTGTATCTAACCCCGTGCTGTACCTGTCCTGGGAGTGTTTGATGGGGACAGTGCAGAGGGAGCTTTACTCTGTATCTAACCCCGTGCTGTACCTGTCCTGGGAGTGTTTGATGGGGACAGTGTAGAGGGAGCTTTACTCTGTATCTAACCCCGTGCTGTACCTGTCCTGGGACTGTTTGATGGGGACAGTGTAGAGGGAGCTTTACTCTGTATCTAACCCCGTGCTGTACCTGTCCTGGGAGTGTTTGATGGGGGCAGTGTAGAGGGAGCTTTACTCTGTATCTAACCCCGTGCTGTACCTGTCCTGGGAGTGTGTGATGGGGACAGTGTAGAGGGAGCTTTACTCTGTATCTAACCCCGTGCTGTACCTGTGCTGGGAGTGTTTGATGGGGACAGTGTAGAGGGAGCTTTACTCTGTATCTAACCCCGTGCTGTACCTGTCCTGGGAGTGTGTGATGGGCACAGTGTAGAGGGAGCTTTACTCTGTATCTAACCCCGTGCTGTACCTGTGCTGGGAGTGTTTGATGGGGACAGTGTAGAGGGAGCTTTACTCTGTATCTAACCCTATACTGTACCTGTCCTGGGAGTGTTTGATGGGGGCAGTGTAGAGGGAGCTTTACTCTGTATCTAACCCCGTGCTGTACCTGTCCTGGGAGTGTTTGATGGGGGCAGTGTAGAGGGAGCTTTACTCTGTATCTAACCCCGTGCTGTACCTGTCCTGGGAGTGTTTGATGGGGACAGTGTAGAGGGAGCTTTACTCTGTATCTAACCCCGTGCTGTACCTGTCCTGGGAGTGTTTGATGGGGACGGTGTAGAAGGAGCTTTACTCTGTATCTAACCCCGTGCTGTACCTGTCCTGGGAGTGTTTGATGGGGACGGTGTAGAGGGAGCTTTACTCTGTATCTAACCCCGTGCTGTACCTGTCCTGGGAGTGTTTGATGGGGACAGTGTAGAGGGAGCTTTACTCTGTATCTAACCCCGTGCTGTACCTGTCCTGGGAGTGTTTGATGGGGACAGTGTAGAGGGAGCTTTACTCTGTATCTAACCCCGTGCTGTACCTGTCCTGGGAGTGTTTGATGGGGACGGTGTAGAGGGAGCTTTACTCTGTATCTAACCCCGTGCTGTACCTGTCCTGGGAGTGTTTGATGGGGACGGTGTAGAGGGAGCTTTACTCTATATCTAACCCCGTGCTGTACCTGTCCTGGGAGTGTTTGATGGGGACGGTGTAGAGGGAGCTTTACTCTGTATCTAACCCCGTGCTGTACCTGTCCTGGGAGTGTTTGATGGGGACGGTGTAGAGGGAGCCTTATCCTTTTACTTCATCTCGTGAATTTACAGTTTGCAAGGATGGCTTTTTATGGTGAAATTGTTGGGCTGTAGAACAATTCTGCAAAATTCTTGACAGATAAGAGGCTTTTCTGGATATTTCATAGCATGAAGTGTTTAATTGGACTATTCATCTGCAAAGAAGTTTTAACTCAAAAATTAGAAAACTGACAGGTATTAAATAAGCATAGATTAAAAAGTATTACCAACATTGAGTTATAGGAACATAGAAATGCGGAATCTATTTATTTTTATTCATTCACGGGATGTGGGCGTCGCTGGCTGGGCCGGCATTTATTGCCCATCCCTAATTGCCCCTTGAGAAGGTGGTGGTGAGCTGCCTTCTTGAATCACTGCAGTCCGTGTGGTGTAAGTACACCCACAGTGCTGTTAGGGAGGGAGCTTCAGGACTTTGACCCAGTGACGGTGAAGGAACGGCCGATATATTTCCAAGTCAGGATGGTGAGTGGCTTGGAGGGGAACTTGCAGGTGGTGGTGTTCCCATGTGTCTGCTGCCCTTGTCCTTCTAGATGGTAGTGGTCGTGGGTTTGGAAGGTGCTGTCGATGGAGCCTTGGTGAGTTGCTGCAGTGCATCCTGTACATGGTACACACACTGCTGCTACTGTGTGTCGGTGGTGGAGGGAGTGAATGTTTGCGGATGGGGTGCCGATCAAGCGGGGCTGCTTTGTCCTGGATGGTGCCGAGCTTCTTGAGTGTTGTGGGAGCTACACTCATCCAGGCAAGTAGACAACTGGGAGTCAAAAAGTGAGTTATTCATTGCAGGATTCCTAGCCTTTGACCTGCTCTTGTAGCCACAGTATTTATATGGCTAGTCCAGTTCAGTTTCTAGTCAATGGTAACCCCCAGGCTGTTGATACTGGGGGATTCAGTGATGGTAATGCTATTGAATGTCAAAGGGCAATGGTTGGGTTCTCTCTTATTGGAGATGGTCATTGCCTGACACTTGTGTGGCACGAAAGTTATTTGCTACTTGTCAGCCCAAGGCTAGATTTTGTCCAGATCTTGCTGCATTTAGACATGGGCTGCTTCAGTATCTGAGGAGTCGCGAATGGTGCTGAACATTGTGCAATCATCAGCAAACATTCCCACTTCTGACCTTATGATGGAAAGAAGGTCATTGATGAAGCAGCTGAAGATGGTTGGGCCGAGGACACTCCCCTGAGGAACTCCTGCAGTGATGTCCTGGAACTGAGACCATCACAACCATCTTCCTTTGTGCTCGGTATGACTGCAACCAGTGGAGAGTTTTCCCCTGATTCCCATGGACTCCAGTTTTGCTCGGGCTCCTTGATGCCACATTTGGTCAGATGCTGCCTTGATGTCAAGGGCAGTCACTCTCACCTCACCTCAGGAGTTCAGCTCTTCTGTCCATGTTTGAACCAAGGCTGTAATGAGGTCAGGAGCTGAGTGGCCCTGGCGGAACCCAAACTGGGCATCAGTGAGCAGGTTATTGCTAAGCAAGTGCCACTTGGTAGCACCGTTGATGACCCCTAACATCACTTTACTGATGATGGAGAGTAGACTGATGGGGCGGTAATTGGCCGGGTTGGATTTGTCCTGCTTTTGTGTACAGGACATACCTGGGCAATTTTCCACATAGCTGGGTGGATGCCAGTGTACTGTACTGGAACAGCCTGGCTAGGGGCGCGGCAAGTTCTGGAGCACAAGTCATCAGTACTATTGCTGGAATATTGTCAGGGCCCATAATCTGTAATTAACCTGTAACTATAACAATAGATCTGGCAGTATAAAGACATTTAATCTCTCTCTGCTGGAATAAAACAGGTCAATTGAGCTGTGGGATTAACCCACTAACCCGGAGTCAGTCCTCGGAGAGTCCACACCTCGCTAAGCATCTCTGAGTTTTATTTTGTCCGCGCAGCCTGCCTGGCATCGGCTTAGGAACGTCTTCCTCCGGCGGTTAGCCCCATGTGGGTGCAATGGAGCCTGAGCTATCCCAGCAGCCTTTGCAATTGTGAAAGGCCTCTATTCAGATCATGGAGACGGCATTGGGTTAGTGGGGAATGTGGAGAGGCAGTGGACATGGGAGAGGCGAATTCGGGCTTAACACTTCAGCATGGGGCAGCGCGCTGGGATGATCAATTCATACGAACGCGCGGTCCATGTTCAGTCAAGTCCGCCCATTTCTCCAAATCATGTCTGCAAATGTCCATTCTGTCTCATGCCCTCTAAGGTGGATGTAAAAGATTCCACACCCGCAATTTGGAAGAAGAGCATGGTGTGTGTGGGGTTAGGGGAGAGGGATGGGGTAGGGGCAGGGTTGGCGGGAGGGTGGGGGCTGGGGGTGGGGTTCTCCCCGGTGTCCTGTGGCCAATATTTATCCCTCAACCAACATCACTAAAATCAGATTACCTGGGCCATTTTCACATTGCAGTTTTGCGGGATCTTACTGTGCGCAAATTGGCTGCTGTGTTTCCTACATTGTGACAGTGACCACGCTCCAAAAGCATGCCATTGGCTGTGCAGTACTTTGGGGCATCCTGAGCTGCTGAGAGGTGTTAACAGGATCCAAGCCAGTAGATGAAGCCCAAACCAAGACACAGAGCTTTTCTTTACTGAGGGAGTATATTGACTTGTTCAGTCTCACAGCTCTCCTCCCACTCAACCCAGTGTCCCAACTATCCCCTATTTATACATGCTCAAAGACAATTAATACCCATCACCTGATTCTCTTAACTGTAACAATGTAATTGACATTAGCAAACTTTAACTATGCAATTGACATTAACAAACCGTAACACTGTAATTGATAAGATACTGACAAAAGGCGCTATGCAAATGCAGGTCCATCTTTCTTCTTTTCCCTCCCCGTTTGCAATCCATTGGTTTATCAGTGCTAGTGAGTGCTACTTAGCGTGGGAGCAAGAAACTGGGAGCGTTAATTCTCTCTGTTTGCTTTTGCTGCTCTCTCCAGCCCCTTTTTGAGTCAGCAGTATCACTGGAAGAGAAATCCTGGCACTGCTCTCCTTCCAACGCGCTCATGGTGAGCTGCGTCACAACGAGGCTGAGCCCGGAGAGTTAAAACATAAAGCAAAGAGCACAACACACACCTGGTGGGTCGCTCCCACGTCTGAAGCTGGGAACGTTCCTGGGGCCTCTTCAGAGCGAGGTTTGACTCCCTAACCTTTGCTGAACGCTTTTCCGCCGGTAACTGTGAGTGGTTTGCAGAGCGAGTGGCCCTGAAGATACTTCCAATGGGTTCTTTATCATTTGTTTTGCTATCAAAGTGCCGGTAACAAAACTAAGCATGGCTCAGAAAATCAGAAAACACAGGAGTGAATTATCAGATCGCAACAATGCCTCAGCCCCATCATTACCACCCAAGAGATAATCTCTGTTATCCCTACACTTCAGGCTCACTCACCCCTACCCTCCAATGTCAGTCACCCCGTCCTCCAACCTCTACCCTGAATCCCACTCCGCTGCCACCCCCCCACCACCCCGATGGGAGTTGGAAACACTGATCTGCCAGTGAAGGGCAAAGACATTCTTGAGAAGAGACTCGAGGAAGTGGGACTATTGCGGAACAGGCTGAGAGGGTTCAATGAAATTTATTCCTAAATTATAAGAATATAGTGAGGTGAAGGAAGACTAATTTCATCAGGCTGGGGAACAAGCGATTTAAAATCTTGCATAGAGAGAATGAGAAGAAGGATCAGGGAAACTTTCATTTAAGTTCTCCTGAGTGGAACCATGATGGGGTGGGGGTGGGCAGTGGGGGAGGGGGGTGGGGCTGATTTTGCGACGCAAACCAGACATGAAACTTATCCGCAAACATTATCTTCAGCTGCAACCCACCCTGCCCCAGTCGCTGTACCACCCACAGCACTGCACAAACTCGCCAATGGTTAGACAGGGGAGGCGGTGGCGTCGTGGTATTCTTGCTGGACTAGTATTCCAGGGACCCAGGGTAATTTCACTTGGGATCTGGGTTCGAATCCCACCACGGCAGATAGTGAAATTTTTAATTCCAGATTTTCTTTTATTGAGTTCAAGTTTGATGATGGTCAGGGAAGGAAATCTACCTACAAGTGACTCCAGACCCACAGCAATGTGGTTGGCTCTTAAATGCCCCTCTGAACAAGGGCAATTAGGGATGTGCAATATACGCTGACTTAGCCGGTGACGCCCACATCCCATGAACGACTAATAAAGAAATAAATTTTGACTCCCGCCAGGCTTGAAGCGGAGAAAGGTTTAAAAAGCTGCAACAGAATGCGTAGTCTGTTGGGGGGGGGAAAAAAAGCACCATTTGTGTCTGAACATCATTCCCGAGCCATTAATTCACTTGAAGAATGTTCCTTCTTGTTGCATTTTTCCAAAGGTGAATCCCCATGGTTGGGAGTATGGGAATAATGATTGTATCGGGGCTGGGATGGAAGACTGCTCCATTATATTTCAGCGGGCTGTTGATCCCAAGTATCAGTTGGCAAGTAGGAGGCACTTGTGTTCAGTTGGGGAATTCCAGTCAATGATCAAGAGTCAATCGCCCAAGAAAGCTCAATGAAACAAATAAAATGCTTGAGAAGGTTTGACAGGGTCGATGCTGAGAGGCTGTTTCCCTCCCCTCCCTCCCCCCACCCCCAGCTGTAGAGTCTAGAACTTGGGGGTCATAGTCCCGGGATAAGGGGTCGTCCATTTTGGACTGAGATGAGGGGGAATTTCTTCACTTCGAGTCTTTGGAATTCTCTCTCCACCCGCCCCCCCCCCCGCCCCGAGTGAGCTGTGGGTGCTCTGAGGTTGAGTCTATTCAAGGCTGAGAGTGAGAGGTTTATGGGTACCAAGTGGTTGGAGATGGAGGGAGAGAAAGTGAGGGATTGGAGGTGGAGGGATGGAGGGAGGGGGGAGAGAGAGAGAGTGAGGGATTGGAGATGGAGGGAGAGTGAAGGAGTTGAGATAGAGGGAGGGAGGGGGAGGGGCTGGAATTGGAGGGGGAGAGAGTAAGGGATTAGAGATGGAGGGAGAGAGACAGGGAGGGACTAGAGATAGAGGGAAAGAGTGAGGGATTGGAGATGGAGAGAGAGTGACAGGGAGGGATTGGAGATGGAGGAAGTGACAGTGAAGGATTGGGGATGGGATGAAGAGTGAGTGAGGGATAGAAGATGGAGCGATTGGATACACAGAAGGATTGGAGATGGAGGGAAAAAGAGACAGGATTGGTGATGGAGGGAGAGAGAGAGAGCGAGACAGAGGGATGGAGGGTGGAGAGAGAGAGAGACACTAAGTGATGGGTGATGGAGGAAGAGTGAGCGAGACACAGTGCGTGATGGGAGATGGAGGGAGAGAGAGACACACAGGGAGCGATGAGAGAGAGAGACACACAGTGCGAGATAGGAGATGGAGGTAAAGAGAGGCACACACAGGGAGTGATGGTGGAGAGAGAAAGAAAGAGACACAGTGAGCGATGGGAGGTGGAGTGAGAGAGAGACACAGTGAGCGATGGGAGGTGGAGGGAGAGAGACACACTTTGAGCGATGAGAGATGGAGGGAGAGAGAGACACACACAGTGAATGATGGGAGATGGAGGGAGAGAGAGACACACAAGGGAGATGGAGGGAGAGAGAGAGAGAGATACACAGTGAGCGATGGGTGATGGAGGGAGAGAGAGGGAGACACAGTGAGCGATGGGAGTGGAGGGAGGGAGAGAGAGACAGAGAGAGATGGGAGATGGAGGGAGAGAGAGAGAGACACACACACAGTGAGCAATGGGAGATGGAGGGAGAGGGAGACACACAGTGAGTGATGGGAGATGGAGGGAGAGAGGGAGGGAGAGACACACACAATGAGCGATGGGAGGTGGAGGGAGAGAGAGAGAGACACAGTGTGAGGGTTGGGAGATGGAGGGAGAGTGGGGGAGAGACACACACACAGTGAGCGATGGGAGATGGAGAGAGAGAGAGAGACACACAGTGAGCGATGGGAGATGGAGGGAGAGAGAGGGAGACACAGTGAGCAATGGGAGGTGGAGGGAGGGAGAGGGAGGGAGATGGAGAGAGAGAGAGAGAGACAGAGAGAGATGGGAGATGGAGGGAGAGAGAGAGAGACACACACAGTGAGCGATGGGAGATGGAGGGAGAGAGAGGGAGACACAGTGAGCGATGGGAGGTGGAGGAAGGGAGAGGGAGGGAGAGGGAGAGAGAGACACACACAGTGAGCAATGGGAGATGGAGGGAGAGAGAGAGAGACACAGTGAGCGATGGGAGATGGAGGGAGAGAGAGAGAGATGTTATTTTATAAATTGGGGTTTCTCTGTCCCCAAGTTCTTTAATGCTGGAACGTTAGCCAGAGAGAAGTCAAGTTGAGTGCAGTTCACCAGAACTATTACCTCCACAGGGAGATAGTTAGCCTGAGGTTTTCTCTGAATCAGCTCAAATCACCTAACAGGAGATTTATCACGCGGACAAATCTACTCTCAACTTTAAAAGCAATCAGAATTTCACCAGGCCAGGAAAGGAGTGTAAATAATTTTGAGTGAGAGACTGGCATGTGAAGCTGCTTGGCCAGATAAATGGCCATTTACACTCCTCATCAGGCTGACATGTATCATTGAGATCAATCAGGTTTGAAGAGGCTGAGAGCATCAACGAACTGAGGACTGCACTTTAGATACAGAAATCACATTGTCTTGTGATTGGCGGCGTTTGCACAGTGGAAATTCCCCAGTCTGTCAAAGTCCTTCAGAAACATTTCTTATCATCCAACCCCCATAAACTCCAGCTCATTCCAAACTCTCTGCGTCCTGACTAAAAACAGGTCCCGGTCGCCCATGATCCCAGTCTCGGTTACCCATAGCCCCATTGTCGCTCGCTGACCTACACTGGCTCCCGGTCCAGCAACACCTCCATTTTCAAGTTTCAATCCTGGTTTCCAAATCCCTCATCATCCTCCATCCCTTTCTCTATAGCCTCCTCCAGCCCCTATGACCCTCCCTATCCCTGTAACCTCCTCCAGCCCCTACAACCCTCCCTATCTCTGTAACCTCCTCCAGTCCCTACAACCCTCCCTATCTCTGTAACCTCCTCCAGCCCCTACAACCCTCCCTATCTCTGTAACCTCCTCCAGCCCCTACAACCCTCCCTATCTCTATAACCTCCTCTAGCCCTTACAACCCACCCTATCTCTATAACCTCCTCCAGTCCCTACAACCCTCCCTATCCCTGTAACCTCCTCCAGTCCCTACAACCCTCCCTATCTCTGTAACCTCCTCCAGCCCCTACAACCCTCCGGGATCTCTGCGCTCCTCCAATTCCAGCCTCTTGACCATCCTCCGATTCCCATCACTCCACCATTGGCGGCCGTGCCTTCAGCTGCCTGGGGCCTTAAGCTCTGGAATTCCCTCCCTAAACCTCTCCATCCTCTCTCTCGCTCCTCTTTAAGACTCTCACCCTCTTTAACCAGGTTTTCGGTCAGCTGTCGAAATATCTCAGATGGGCCAGTGTCAAATCTTTGATAATTCTCTTGAAGCTGCCATAAGTTGCCTGGATGTTGTTCTGAGGGAGTGCTGCACTGTCGGAGGGTCAGTACTGAGGGAGTGCTGCACTGTCGGAGGGTCAGTACTGAGTGAGTCCTGCACTGTTGGAGGGTCAGTACTGAGGGAGTGCTGTACTGTCGGAGGGTTAGTACTAAGGGAGCGCTGCACTGTCAGAGGATTCATACTGAGAGAGTGCTGCACTGTCAGAAGTTCAGCACTGAGGGAGTGCTGCACTGTTGAAGGGTCAGTACAGAGGGAGTGCTGCACTATGGGAGGGTCAGTACTGAGGGAGTGCTGCACTGTCGGAAGGTCAGTACTGAGGGAGTGCTGCACTGTCGGAAGGTCAGTACTGAGGGAATGCTGCACTATGGGAGGGTCAGTACTGAGGGAGCACTGCACTGTCAGAGGATTCATACTGAGAGAGTGCTGCACTGTCAGAAGTTCAGAACTGAGGGAGTGCTGCACTGTTGGAGGGTCAGTACAGAGGGAGTGCTGCACTATGGGAGGGTCAGTACTGAGGGAGTGCTGCACTGTTGGAGGGTCAGTACTGAGGGAGTGTGGCACTGTCGGAGGGTCAGTACTGAGGGAGTGCTGCACTGTTGGAGGGTCAGTACTGAGGGAGTGTGGCACTGTCGGAGGGTCAGTACTGAGGGAGTGCTGCACTGTCGGAGGGTCAGTACTGAGGGAGTGCTGCACTGTCGGAGGCTCAGTACTGAGGGAGCGCTGCACTGTCGGAGGGTCAGTACTGAGGGAGTGCTGCACTGTCGGAGGGTCAGTACTGAGGGAGCGCTGCACTGATGGAAGTGTGGCCTCATCTGCAAATGATCCCATGGCGCTATGTGGAAGAAGGGCAAGGGAGAGTTCACCCCAATGTCCTGGAGGTAATATTTATCCCTGAACATTGTACAAAATTAAATGACCTGGCTTATTATCAGATCGCATTTTGTGGGATCTTGCTGTGCCAGTTGGCCACGTTTCATACCTTACGACAGTGAGCGTACTTTGGCAAGCACCTCAGGCACAGCAAAGCTGTTTGTTATGTCCTGAGGTTGTTACGGGCGATACAGAAATGCACACCATCACTTACTTACATCGTACACTTAAAGGGAACTCCAGTCGCTGCTTTTTGCCTTTGACTGAGGGTAGGTCTGCTTCACAGGTGACAATGGCACCATTATCCTTCCTCTCCACAGTAAACTTCACCACACTGGTAATCTCGAACGTCTTCCCAGACTGTTGCTGGCTGCTCACCCCTGTACAGGACAGACGCACAAAGTCAGTTTTCAATTATGTCCAATGGCCCCCAAAATGACTGGCACCAATCATCGCTTGACGTTCAATGGCATTACCATCACTGAATCCTCCCACCATCAATGTCCCGGGGGTTACCATTGACCAGAAACTGAACTGGACTAGCCATATAAATACTGTGGCTACAAGAGCAGGTCAGAGGCTGGGAATCCTGCGGAGAGTAACTCACCTCCTGACTCCCCAAAGCCTGTCCACCATCTACAAGGCACAAGTCAGGAGTGTGATGGAATACTCCCCACTTGCCCTGGATGAGTGCAGCTCCCACAATACTCAAGAAGCTCAACACCATCCAGGACAAAGCAGCCCCGCTTGATTGGCACCCCATCCACAAACATTCACTCCCTCCACCACCGACGCACAGTAGCAGCAGTGTGTACTATGTACAAGATGCACTGGAGAAATTCATCCTTCGACAGCACCTTCCAAACCCACGACTGCTACCATCTCGAAGGACAAGGGCAGCAGTTGGATGGGAACACCACCACCTGGAAGTTCCCCTCCAAACCACTCACCATCCTGACTTGGAAATCTATCGGCCGTTCCTTCACTGTCGCTGGGTCAAAATCCTGGAGCTCCGTCCCTAACAGCACTGTGGGTGTACCGACACCTCATGGGCTATAGTGGTTTGAGAAGTCAGGGAACTAAGGGAAACTCCGTATAGGATTAGCGATCTCCAGCACGGTGTAGGGAGGGCCGCCAAGTGTCGCTCGAGGGAGACCAATGTGCCGGGGCAAGTCCAAACCGACCCTCAAAACCATATGCTGGGCCGATAGAGTTGTCCAATCTAGGTATGGAGATAATTCCTGGAGGCCTGATCACATGGTCTCCCACCTTGACCCTCCCTGCACCCAACCCTTCCCGCACTCCTGCCCATCGACCCTTCCACCACCCCCTCCCCCCAAGCAGCTCATTCTCGCCCCATCCACCCCCTCCCCACCAGCCATTGGGGGAAGAGCACACAATCTCCACCCACCAACTGGACGACAGATGACTCTTGGCCATGCACCCTTTACGTCCATCGCAATGTTTCAAACGTGTTCGCGGGCAACAAAATGGAGAGAAAAAAAAGACCCAATTTCCTTTCATCGATTTACTCCTAGGGATTAATCTCCAAGTCTCGAGGGCCCCAGGCCGGATCTGGAGGGTGGGGAACCCCAGTTGGGCGGGTTGATGGTCCAGTGCACCCAGGGATTCTCACCCGGGACTGTATCTCCTCTTGACTGATCTGATACTGGGAAGATAACAATCCCAAAGCACATCCTCTGTGTACGGAGTGAAGGCTGACCCTCTGCAAACGCTCCAGGGAAGACTACGCTCCACTCAATAATATTAGGCTCCGTCTGAAAAGCCAGCTGCCCAGTACGGTGAGATAAGACCAGGCAGAGGGTGAAAGGAATAAGAAAATGGTCAACAAACGTTAAGCTATTGATAGGCCCACAGGCCCACTATTTTTCAAAGCCCTGTCCAGAAGCAGCATAGAGTGGAATTAAACGTTTCGCCAGATGCCAGATAATAGCACAGGACAGAAGGAGGCCATTCTGCCCATCGTGCCTGTGCTGGCTCTGTGAGAGATCTATCCAATTAGTCCCCACTCTGCCCCCACCCCTGCTCTTTCCCCCATATCCCTGCAAAATTTCCGCCTTCAAGTATTTATCCGATTCCCCCCTTTTTGAAAGTTCCTATTGAATCTGCTTCCACCGCCCTTTCAGGCAGCGCCTTCCAGATCACAACAACTCGCTGTGTCAAAAAAAACAAATTCTCCTCATCTCCCCCTCTGGTTCTTTTCCCGATTCTCTTCAATCTGTGTCCCTCTGGTTACCGACCCTCCTGCCGCTGGAAACAGTTTCTCCTTATTGACTCTATCCAAACCCCCTCATGATTTTGAACGCCTCGATTCAATCTCCCCCTTAACCTTCTCTGCTCCAAGGAGAACAATCCCAGCTTCTCCAGTCTCTCCACATGAGCTGAAGCCCTTCATCCCTGGGACCATTCGAGTGAATCTCTTCCACACCCTCGCCGAGGCCTAATATCAGTGGCAGCAAATTCTTTGCTCAATGTTGAAAAGATAGATTAATCTTTACACTAATAACAAGCCAGGCAGCGAGTGTCAAAATAGTATTTCAGCGAAAATAGCACATCGATCAATTGGACTTCCATGAATATTAAAGAAATTGTTCTATTATAAATGAACACGCTTAGAGAAGTAGTTTAATAGTTTAATGTCAAATTCCATTCTCATTAAAATACAACACGGTGATAGATACCGAGAAAAGCTCCCTCTACACTGTCCCCATCAAACACTCCCAGGACAGGTACAGCACGGGGTTAGATACAGAGTAAAGCTCCCTCTACACTGTCCCCATCAAACACTCCCAGGACAGGTACAGCACGGGGTTAGATACAGAGTAAAGCTCCCTCTACACTGTCCCCATCAAACACTCCCAGGACAGGTACAGCACGGTGATAGATACCGAGAAAAGCTCCCTCTACACTGTCCCCATCAAACACTCCCAGGACAGGTACAGCACGGGGTTAGATACAGAGTAAAGCTCCCTCTACACTGTCCCCATCAAACACTCCCAGGGCAGGTACAGCACGGTGATAGATACCGAGAAAAGCTCCCTCTACACTGTCCCCATCAAACACTCCCAGGACAGGTACAGCACGGGGTTAGATACAGAGTAAAGCTCCCTCTACACTGTCCCCATCAAACACTCCCAGGACAGGTACAGCACGGGGTTAGATACAGAGTAAAGCTCCCTCTACACTGTCCCCATCAAACACTCCCAGGGCAGGTACAACATGGGGTTAGATACAGAGTAAAGCTCCCTCTACACTGTCCCCATCAAACACTCCCAGGACAGGTACAGCACGGTGATAGATACAGAGTAAAGCTCCCTCTACACTGTCCCCATCAAACACTCCCAGGGCAGGTACAGCACGGTGATAGATACCGAGAAAAGCTCCCTCTACACTGTCCCCATCAAACACTCCCAGGACAGGTACAGCACGGGGTTAGATACAGAGTAAAGCCCCCTCTACACTGTCCCCATCAAACACTCCCAGG
The DNA here is from genome assembly GCF_964194155.1 of Cetorhinus maximus. Lineage (NCBI taxonomy): Eukaryota > Metazoa > Chordata > Chondrichthyes > Lamniformes > Cetorhinidae > Cetorhinus > Cetorhinus maximus. The sequence goes on along the minus strand of NC_135911.1, from coordinate 9,013,985 downwards.
ACAGGTACAGCACGGGGTTAGATACAGAGTAAAGCTCCCTCTACACTGTCCCCATCAAACACTCCCAGGACAGGTACAGCACGGGGTTAGATACAGAGTAAAGCTCCCTCTACACTGTCCCCATCAAACACTCCCAGGGCAGTAACAGCACGGGGTTAGATACAGAGTAAAGGTCCCTCTACACTGTCCCCATCAAACACTCCCAGGACAGGTACAGCACGGGGTTAGATACAGAGTAAAGCTCCCTCTACACGGTCCCCATCAAACACTCCCAGGGCAGATACAGCACGGGGTTAGATACAGAGTAAAGCTCCCTCTACATTGTCCCCATCAAACACTCCCAGGACAGGTACAGCACGGGGTTAGATACAGAGTAAAGCTCCCTCTACACTGTCCCCATCAAACACTCCCAGGGCAGGTACAACATGGGGTTAGATACAGAGTAAAGCTCCCTCTACACTGTCCCCATCAAACACTCCCAGGGCAGGTACAACATGGGGTTAGATATAGAGCAAAGCATCCAGTAAACAGTAAATATGGATTAACATATATGAGGGAATTGGAAGGCACACTGTAACAGATAAAGTCTCGAATCTATTAGCAAATGGGATAGATTAAAACAATTTGGGTGTTACTGACGGCACAATGAACACATTGAGCTAATTTAAGGTGTCAATGAGATTGATGTGAGACTGGTGTCCATTTAAAACACATTTGATTTAAATTGGCAATTTTAACTCCAGATAAGCTAGAGAGAATAAGAACTTGAATTTGTACAGTGACACTCCCGCCCTCACAAAGTTCCACATTCAGCACTTATACTGTGCACAGCAGGATCCCACGAATGTCAACTGGCAAATTTCTCATTCTTTCATGGGATGTGGGCGTCACTGGCAAGGCCAGTGTTCGTTGCCCATCCCTAATTGCCCTTGAACTGAGTGGCTTGCTCAGCCATTTCAGAAGGGCAGTTAAGAATCAACCACACATTGCTGTGGGTCTGGAGTCACATGTAGCCCAGAGCAGGTAAGGAGGGCAGATTTCCTTCCCTAAAGGGCATCAGTGAACCAGATGGGTTTTTACAACAATCGATGATAGTTTCATGGTCACCGTTACTGAGACTAGCTTTCAATTCCAGTTTTATTAATTGAATTAAATTCTACCAGCTACCGTGGTGGGATCTGAACCTGTGTCCACAGAGCATTAGCCTGGGCCTCTGGATTACTAGTCAACAATCAGCATCACTACACCATTACCTCCTCTCCATTTCCCCGCTCGCTAGCATTGGTTGGTGATGTGGTCTGCGGCATAAACATTCGCCCCAGGACACTGGGAAAAACTCCCCACTGCTCCTCTTGCAAATAGTGGCTGTGAAATAGTCACCTGACAGTGCAGCGCTCCCTCAGTACTGACCCTCTAACAGTGCAGCGCTCCCTCAGTACTGACCCTCTGACAGTGCAGCGCTCCCTCAGTACTGACCCTCCGACAGTGCAGCAGTCGCTCAGTACCGACCCTCTGACAGTGCAGCGCTCCCTCAGTACTGACCCTCTGACAGTGCAGGGCTCCCTCAGTACTGACCCTCTGACGGTGCAGGGCTCCCTCAGTACTGACCCTCTGACAATGCAGCACTCCCTCAGTACTGACCCTCTGACAGTGCAGCGCGCCCTCAGTACTGACCCTCCGACAGTGCAGAGCTCCCTCAGTACTGACCTTCCAACAGTGCAGCACTCCCTCAGTACTGACCCTCCGACAGTGCAGCACCCCCTCAGTACTGACCCTCCGACAGTGCAGCACTCCCTCAGTGCAGACCCTCCGACAGTGCAGCACCCCCTCAGTACTGACCCTCCGACAGTGCAGCACTCCCTCAGTACTGACCCTCCGACAGTGCAGCACTCCCTCAGTACTGACCCTCCGACAGTGCAGCACTCCCTCAGTACTGACCCTCCCTCAGTATTAGACCGGGGACTAATTGAATAGATCTTTCAAAGAACCAGCAGAGGCCCGATGGGCCGAACAGCCTCCTTCTGTGCTGTGTGACTCAAATGATCCTTAAGACTAATTTCTGAACTGGGATTTGATGCTTCAGGCCGTTTCTGAATGTCGGCTGTTGGGGAAGGATTGCGGAATTAACGTGTTTGATGACTCACGCTTTGAGAATGTAAAGGCAAGAAGGCCAAGAATGGCACCAAACGTGCGCCCTGGCATTCCTCATCCTGAACCTTCGCCCCAAACGATTATGTTATCACTCTAAAACTGCAGCCTTCAAACTCTTCACTGGTCCAAATGGTTCCTGTCAGTGCAATTTGATGTCATCAATCCCTTCAAGCAGCCATTCCTTGATGAATATCACTAACCCTGCAATCAGTACTGCAAAACCTTCCCATGAATAATTCAATACATGATAGATTCGGAACATCAGGATTTATGCACCCAGTGGTAACCATCCACAATGTACATTCCTCTATTTATCCGCACTCTCTTTCTTTCTCTCCCTCTCCCACTCAGCCGCAACCTGCATTTATATAGCACCTCTAACACAGCAAATTGTCCCAAGGAGGGATTTATAGAGTCACAAGGGCACAAGTGGGGGCCATTCAGCTAATTGAGTCCATGCTGGCTCTCTGTAGGGCAATCCAGTCGGTGCCATTCCCCCTGCTCTGTCCCCGTGTCCCCCCCGCAAGTTTATTTCCCTCAAGTGCCCGTTCGATTTCCTTTTGAAATCATTCAACATCCTCCGCTTCCACCGCCATCATGGGTAGCGGGTTCTAGGTCATTACCACTTGCTGGGTAAAAAAGTTCTTCACTCCGACTCCCCCCCCCACCCCCCCACCCCCCTCCCCCCCATACCTCCCCTCATCTCTTGCCCAAAGCCTTAAATCTGTGCGCCCCCCCCACCCAGTCATTTCTAACACGCACAGCCTTTCATTGTCTACCTTATCCACGCCTGTCATAATCTTGTATACCCCAATCAGATCACCCCTCAACCTCCTTTGTTCCAAGTGCCTCTGCACCTATTATCTTGGATTTCAGGGCCTGTGGTTGGACACAGAGTGGTTGAAAGGAGTGCATCATAAAGAGCGTGTATAAACTGGAATTCGGTGAGAGTGGGAATTAGGTGAAGAGGTGGGTCGGAGATTTTGTTTTTGCCTCCAATGCCTGTAGCAAGCTTGAGACAGTTGGTGTCATGTATTCGCTGGTTTGCTGTATATCTATTATATCTGATATACCTCAGAGCAATGCGGCGATAACGCTAATTCTAAGTCTAAACAGGTTTATTTATACTACTTTAAAATACCTCAGTAATCACAGGATTTCTACACACATGCTCTCAACTGGGCTGAATGGCCTACTCCTGCTCCTAAGCACGATATTCCTGTAGCCCAGACTCCGGAACCTTTTCTAGTGTCAGTTACTTCAGTTGTTTAGCTCCTTCTGCAACTGAGCTAGATTAGTGAACAGACTAACATAATCAAACACAGATCAATTATACCACTGAACGCTACATTAAGTATTTATCATTTTTGTCCAGTGTTTTTGTGGTTAGTAGCGCGTAGAAAAAAAAGAAAATAAAGAGACGACAAATGAAAAAGTAGAGCCCAAAATAATCTAGATATGGCTGTGCGTCAGGGCTGCAGAATGTAGGGGTCTGTGGACAGCTGTGCTGAGTGAGCACATCTGCAGTAGATGTCACCATCAATCTCTCTGCCTCAGAATCATTGGGCTGGAGAGCGAGTTGGGATGACCCTGACACATAATCGGGAGGGTTATAGTGTTGTCTGGACATATTTCTCCAGATTCAACACATCTCCTGAAGAGGTAGGGGTTCAGAACGGGGGAGGTGAGGGAATGGGGGCGGAAGGTGCGTGGGATGAGGTGAGGGTGGGCCAGGAGAACGAGGAGGGAAGTTGTTCAAATGGAGGGGTGCGCCGGGGAGGGTGGGGAACGGTGGAGGGGGATTCAAGATGAAGCGGCCAGATAGGGTGGGTTGTATCAAGAGTGGCCCATGGTTTGTTGGCAGCTGGTCCCAGTGGTAGGGACATATTGAGCTGGCATAATGGAGAGGGTGGGAGGGATCCAGTCGCTGTGCTCCACATTCAGGACCAACAACATGGAGAAGAGAGGGCAAGGGGGTCCGGTATCAACAGTGCCGGGAACGAGGGCCTTAATTAAAGTGAAGGGACCACAAAGGGTTATAATCCCTCAATTTAAAAAAAAATAATTCTTTCATGGGATGTGGGTGTCACTGGCAAGGCCAGCATTTGTTGCCCATCCCTAATTGCCCTTGAACTGACCATGTTAGGCCATTTCAGAGTCAACCACATCGCTGTGGGTCTGGAGTCACATGTAGGCCAGACCAGGGTAAGGATGGCAGATTTCCCCCCCCTCTAAAGGGGCATTAGTGAACCAGATGGGTTTTTACAACAATCGATGATAAGTGCATGGTCACCATCACTGAAACTAGTGTTCAGTTCCAGATTGATTCATTGAACTTAAGTTCGACCCAGCGGCCAGGATGGGATTTGAACCTGTATCTCTGGATTATTAGATCAGCCTCCATCTCCCCCTCAGCCACGTGCACAATGGCCTCGGGGAGGGAGGTGAACATGCGCCTGGTATGGGAAAGAGGGCTTCCATTCCATGGGACACTGACCCCAGTACTGGGGCAGGAAGGGGCTGTATCATTGGAACAGGTTCCACCTGAACTAGGCCGAGAACAGAGGCCTAGTGGTAAGGATGCAAACGGTGGTCACAAGGACTTTGTGAATGGGAGGCGGACGGGTTAGGTGTGAAAGGTAGTATTGTTCACGGTCCAAAAACTAACAACAAAGAAGCATGTGGAGTGACCGTCAAAAATTGTGCTCGAGACAGCACCTTCCAAACCCACGACCACTGCCATCTAGAAGGACAAGGGCAGCAGACACATGGGAACACCACCACCTGGAAGTTCCCCTCCAAGTCACTCACCATCCTGACTTGGAAATATATCGGCCGTTCCTTCACTGTCGCTGGATCAAAATCCTGGAACTCCCTCCCTAACAGCGCTGTGGGTGTACCTACACCACATGGACTGCAGCGGTTCAAGAAGGCAGCTCACCCACCACCTTCTCAAGGGGGCAATTAAGGATGGGCAATAAATGCTGGGCCCAGCCAGCGACGCCCACATCCTGTGAATGAATGACCAAAAGCTCGGTCAAAGCGGGAGGTTTTAAGGAGTGTTTCGAAGGGGCGGGGAGAGAGAGACAGAGACACAGAGAGGGCTGGGGAGGGAGAGAGAGAGGGGGAGAGGTTTAGGGAGGGAACTCCATAGCTCGGGGCCCAGGCACCTGAAGGCACCACCGCCAAAGGTGGAGCGATGGGAATCGGGGGATGGTCAAGAGGCCGGAATTGGAGGAACGCAGAGATAGGGAGGATTGTAGGGGCTGGAGGAGGTTACAGAGATAGGGAGGGTTGTAGGGTCTGGAGGAGGTTACAGAGATAGGGAGGGTTGTAGGGTCTGGAGGAGGTTACAGAGATAGGGAGGGCTGTAGGGGTTGGAGGAGGTTACAGAGATAGGGAGGGGTGTAGGGGGCTGGAGAAGATTATAGAGATAGGGAGTGTTGAAGGTGCTGGAGGAGGTAACAGAGATAGGGAGGGGTATAGGGGTTGGAGGAGGTTATAGAGATAGGGAGGGGTGTAGGGGACTGGAGGAGGTTATAGAGATAGGGAGGGTTGTAGGGGCTGGAGGAGGTTACAGAGATAGGGAGGGTTCTAGGGACTGGAGGAGGTTACAGAGATGGGGAGGGTTGAAGGGGCTGGAGGAGGTTACAGAGATAGGGAGGGCTGTCGGGGCTGGAGGAGGTTACAGAGATAGGGAGGGTTGTAGGGGCTGGAGGAGGTTACAGAGATAGGGAGGGGTGTAGAGGCTGTAGGAGGTTACAGAGACAGGGAGGGTTGTAGGGACTGGAGGAGGGTACAGAGATAGGGAGGGTTGTAGGGGCTGGAGGAGGTTACAGAGATAGGGAGGGTTGTAGGGGTTGGAGGAGGTTACAGAGATAGGGAGGGTTGTAGGGGCTGGAGGAGGTTACAGAGATAGGGAGGGTTGTAGAGGCTGGAGGAGGTTACAGAGATAGGGAGGGTGGTAGGGGCTGGAGGAGGTTACAGAGATAGGGAGGGGTGTAGAGGCTGGAGGAGGTTACAGAGATAGGGAGGAGTGTAGGGGCTGGAGAGGGTTGAAGGAAAGCAGAATATCAGTATTCCTTTAGAACTTCCTTTAGTATTAAATAATTGAAAAATCACAGGATTATAAAATATAAAATATATGTATCGCAGATTCAAAACTGATAACCCTTCCAGTAACATTCTCTATGTAAACCAATTAATGTTTCGATCGATTCGCTAGAACTGGTGTTTAAGATAATTAAAGGTCGATAGAGAGAAACTATTCCCTCTGGGGGAGTGGGGAAGAGTCCAGAGCAAGGGGGCAGAACCTTAAAACCCGAGCCAGACCATTCAGGGGGTGATGTCAGGAAGCACTTCCTCACACAAAGTGGGGTGGAAATCTGGAACTCTCTCTCCGCCCCCCCCCCCACGAAAAACCTGTCAGGGCTGGGAGGGGTCAATTGGAAATTCCAAAGCTGAGGTTGACAGATTATGATTGGGGCTGGGGATTAAGTGTTACGGAACCAAGGGTGGAGTTAAGGCACAGATCAGACATGATCTGCGAGAATGGTGGGACAGGCTTGAGGGGCTGAATGGCCTCCATCCATTGCTAGGTCAACGCCATCTGGCCTGATTTATCTCTTTGAAAGTTTTAAGGAGAGGTAAATGTTTTCCACAGTGTCCAATCTTGAACATTTAATGAATGGTTATATATTTTCATTAAACTGAATCACAATCGCCTTTCAAACCCACGACCATTACCATCTAGAAGGACAAGGGCAGCAGACACATGGGGACACCACCACCTGGAAGTTCCCCTCCAAGCCACTCACCATCCTGACTTGGAAATATATCGGCCGTTCCTTCACTGTCGCCGGGTCAAAATCCTGGAGCTCCCTCCCTAACAGCACTGTGGGTGTACCTACACCACATGGGCTGCAGCGGTTCAAGGAAGCAGCCCATCACCACCTTCTCAAGGGGCAATTAGGGAATGGGCAACAAATGCTGGGCCCAGCCTGCAATGTTAGCATCCCAAAATATTTTCTACTGAATACCTAAGAAGCTGCTCTGTCACTGATGCAGGCGCACACCACATTTTTTACAAAATGTGAATGATGGGGACCTCAGGCTTTGCAGGCAATCCAACAAATCTTTGGAAGATGTGTGCTGAGTGAGGCTGGGAACCTGATTTAAAATACGCCCAGTTCTTAACCTTCAGTATTCTGACTGCATGAAGGGAACGAGGCTAAAATGCTTCGGAGTGAACCTGCTCCTTCATTTTCCCGCAAATAAGTGTTCGTGAATGGGTAGCTCCGAGCTCCTAGCCAGAGGGGTTGTGAGGGGTAGCCGCTGTGTAAAATGGACCACCCCAGTTTTACATTCCGGCTAAGAGCCACATTCACCCCCCCAGAAGCATCTTTGTGAGAGGAATTGGGCACAGTCTGAGGCTTCCACACGCCCGCAGGGCTTGTTGGCACTGAAAGAGTTCAGACATGAAGAATAGATTAGAGGGAGGAGGCCGGTCAGCGGCGAGTGAAACGTACCCTCAGGAAGAAAAGGTTCAATCGAGCTTTACTCTGTATCTAACCCCGTGCTGTACCTGTCCTGGGAGTGTTTGATGGGGACAGTGTAGAGGGAGCTTCACTCTGTATCTAACCCCCATGCTGTACCTGTCCTGGGAATGTTTGATGGGGACAGAGTAGAGGGAGCTTTACTCTGTATCTAACCCCGTGCTGTACCTGTCCTGGGAGTGTTTGATGGGGACAGTGTAGAGGGACCTTTACTCTGTATCTAACCCCGTGCTGTACCTGTCCTGGGAGTGTTTGATGGGGACCGTGTAGAGGGAGCTTTACTCTGTATCTAACCCCCATGCTGTACCTGTCCTGGGAATGTTTGATGGGGACAGAGTAGAGGGAGCTTTACTCTGTATCTAACCCCGTGCTGTACCTGTCCTGGGAGTGTTTGATGGGGACAGTGTAGAGGGACCTTTACTCTGTATCTAACCCCGTGCTGTACCTGTCCTGGGAGTGTTTGATGGGGACCGTGTAGAGGGAGCTTTACTCTGTATCTAACCCCGTGCTGTACCTGTCCTGGGAGTGGTTGATGGGGACAGCGTAGAGGGAGCTTTACTCTGTATCTAACCCCGTGCTGTACCTGTCCTGGGAGTGTTTGATGGGGACAGTGTAGAGGGAGCTTTACTCTGTATCAAACCCCGTGCTGTACCTGTCCTGGGAGTGTTTGATGGGGACAGTGTAGAGGGAGCTTTACTCTGTATCTAACCCCGTGCTGTACCTGTCCTGGGAGTGTTTGATGGGGACAGTGTAGAGGGAGCTTTACTCTGTACCTAACCCCGTGCTGTACCTGTCCTGGGAGTGTTTGATGGGGACAGTGTAGAGGGAGCTTTACTCTGTATCTAACCCCGTGCTGTACCTGTCCTGGGAGTGTTTGATGCGGACAGTGTAGAGGGAGCTTTACTCTGTATCTAACCCCGTGCTGTATCTGTCCTGGGAGTGTTTGATGGGGACAGTGCAGAGGGAGCTTTACTCTGTATCTAACCCCGTGCTGTACCTGTCCTGGGAGTGGTTGATGGGGACAGTGTAGAGGGAGCTTTACTCTGTATCTAACCTCGTGCTGTACCTGTCCTGGGAGTGTTTGATGGGGACCGTGTAGAGGGAGCTTTACTCTGTATCTAACCCCGTGCTGTACCTGTCCTGGGAGTGTTTGATGGGGACAGTGTAGAGGGAGCTTTACTCTGTATCGAACCCCGTGCTGTACCTGTCCTGGGAGTGGTTGATGGGGACAGCGTAGAGGGAGCTTTACTCTGTATCTAACCCCGTGCTGTACCTGTCCTGGGAGTGTTTGATGGGGACAGCGTAGAGGGAGCTTTACTCTGTATCTAACTCCGTGCTGTACCTGTCCTGGGAGTGTTTGATGGGGACAGTGTAGAGGGAGCTTTACTCTGTATCTAACCCCGTGTTGTACCTGACCTGGGAGTGTTTGATGGGGACAGTGTAGAGGGAGCTTTACTCTGTATCTAACCCCGTGCTGTACCTGTCCTGGGAGTGTTTGATGGGGACAGTGTAGAGGGAGCTTTACTCTGTATCTAACCCCGTGCTGTACCTGTCCTGGGAGTGTTTGATGGGGACAGTGTAGAGGGAGCTTTACTCTGTATCTAACCCTGTGCTGTACCTGTCCTGGGAGTGTTTGATGGGGACAGTGTAGAGGGAGCTTTACTCTGTATCTAACCCCGTGCTGTATCTGTCCTGGGAGTGTTTGATGGGGACAGTGTAGAGGGAGCTTTACTCTGTATCTAATCCCGTGCTGTACCTGACCTGGGAGTGTTTGATGGGGACAGCGTAGAGGGAGCTTTACTCTGTATCTAACCCCGTGCTGTACCTGTCCTGGGAGTGTTTGATGGGGACAGTGTAGAGGGAGCTTTACTCTGTATCTAACCCCGTGCTGTACCTGTCCTGGGAGTGTTTGATGGGGACAGTGTAGAGGGAGCTTTACTCTGCATCTAACCCCGTGCTGTACCTGTCCTGGGAGTGTTTGATGGGGAAGGTGTAGAGGGAGCTTTACTCTGTATCTAACCCTGTGCTGTACCTATACCTGAGAGTGAGGAGCTGCGAGTTGCATCCAATGTGGCTCAATTTATGCTACTGTGTGGTTGATTTTCCTTGCCCAGAAATCTAGTTGGGAAACTGGACCCCCCGACAACGCAGCGCTCCCTCAGTACTGACCCTCTGACAGTGCAGCACTCCCTCAGTACTGACCCTCTGACAGTGCAGCACTCCCTCAGTACTGACCCTCCGACAGTGCAGCACTCCCTCAGTAATGACCCTCTGACAGTGCAGCGCTCCCTCAGTACTGACCCTCCGACAGTGGAGCACTCCCTCAGTACTGACCCTCCGACAGTGCAGCACTCCCTCAGTACTGACCCTCTGACAGTGCAGCACTCCCTCAATACTGACCCTCTGACAGTGCGGCACTCCCTCAGTACTGACCCTCTGACAGTGCAGCACTCCCTCAGTCCTGACCCTCTGACAGTGCAGCACTCCCTCAGTATTGATCATTTGACAGTGCAGCACCCCCTCAGCACTGACCCTCTGACAGTGCAGCACCCCCTCAGCACTGACCCTCTGACAGTGCAGCACTCCCTCAGTACTGATCATTTGACAGGGTAGCACTCTAGTCAGTAACCGGGAAAAGGAGGGGGAATAGCACTTGGCTAGTTGCTCATTCTGAGAGCGGGTGCAGACAACATGGGCCGAATGGCCTGATTTTTCACGATAACAATTCTGTGGCTCTGTGATCCTGCACTGTCCAAAGTGTAGCCGTGTATTCCTGGGAAGGATGAATACTGCTCTTACGGTTCACCTACCTGCCCATCAGGACCTCAGTTTGTGCAGGGCTGCAGCTTAACAAGCTTATGAAGTCCTCCTGATAAGTCCTTACCCTGAAGTAGTTTCTTGTCTCTGAACCATCGTATCCGGGCAGGTGGTTTACTCCGAGGAACTGTACAGATTAACTCCGCCTCCCCATTCTCCACTGGCTCCTCACCCTTCACTTCAACAATTGGTTCCGGGAGCACTGAAATATCAACCAGTTCATAATTAGTTCAAAATTAACCAAAATCTGAGCAACTCTGCAATCATCGCTTGATCAACACCCCTTCCACCACCTTCAACATTCACTCCATCCCCCATCTTCAACCTTCACTCCATCCCCAACCTTCAACATTCACTCCGTCCCCCATCTTCAACATTCACTCCATCCCCAACCTTCAACATTCACACCATCCCCATCCTCAACCTTCACTCCATTCCCAACCTTTAACATTCACTCCATCCCCAACCTTCAACATTCACTCCATCCCCCATCTTCAACCTTCACTCCATCCCCAACCTTCAACATTCACTCCATCCCCAACTTTCAACATTCACTCCATCCCCCATCTTCAACATTCACTCCATCCCCCATCTTCAACCTTCACTCCATCCCCAACCTTCAACATTCACTCCATCCCCAACCTTCAACATTCACTCCATCCCCAACCTTCAACATTCACTCCATCCCCATCTTCAACATTCACTCCATCCCCAACCTTCAACATTCACTCCATCCCCCATCTTCAACATTCACTCCATCCCCCATCTTCAACCTTCACTCCATCCCCAACCTTCAACATTCACTCCATCCCCAACCTTCAACATTCACTCCATCCCCAACCTTCAACATTCACTCCATCCCCATCTTCAACATTCACTCCATCCCCAACCTTCAACATTCACTCCATCCCCCATCTTCAACATTCACTCCATCCCCCATCTTCAACCTTCACTCCATCCCCAACCTTCAACATTCACTCCATCCCCAACCTTCAACATTCACTCCATCCCCAACCTTCAACATTCACTCCATCCCCATCTTCAACATTCACTCCATCCCCAACCTTCAACATTCACTCCATCCCCAACCTTCAACATTCACCCCATCCCCCATCTTCAACATTCACTCCATCCCCAACCTTTAACATTCACTCCATCCCCAACCTTTAACATTCACTCCATTCCCCCATCTTCAACATTCACTCCATCCCCAACCTTCAACATTCACTCCATCCCCAACCTTCAACATTCACTCCATCCCCAACCTTCAACATTCACTCCATCCCCAACCTTCAACATTCACTCCATCCCCAACCTTTAACATTCACTCCATCCCCAACCTTTAACATTCACTCCATTCCCCCATCTTCAACATTCACTCCATCCCCAACCTTCAACATTCACTCCATCCCCAACCTTCAACATTCACTCCATCCCCAACCTTCAACATTCACTCCATCCCCAACCTTCAACATTCACTCCATCCCCAACCTTCAACATTCACTCCATCCCCAACCTTCAACATTCACTCCATCCCCAACCTTCAACATTCACTCCATCCCCAACCTTCAACATTCACTCCATCCCCAACCTTCAACATTCACTCCATCCCCAACCTTCAACATTCACTCCATCCCCAACCTTCAACATTCACTCCATCCCCAACCTTCAACATTCACTCCATCCCCATCTTCAACATTCACTCCATCCCCAACCTTCAACATTCACTCCATCCCCAACCTTCAACATTCACCCCATCCCCCATCTTCAACATTCACTCCATCCCCAACCTTCAACATTCACTCCATCCCCAACCTTTAACATTCACTCCATTCCCCCATCTTCAACATTCACTCCATCCCCAACCTTCAACATTCACTCCATCCCCAACCTTCAACATTCACTCCATCCCCAACCTTCAACATTCACTCCATCCCCAACCTTCAACATTCACTCCATCCCCAACCTTCAACATTCACTCCTTCCCCAACCTTCAACATTCACTCCATCCCCAACCTTCAACATTCACTCCATCCCCAACCTTCAACATTCACTCCATCCCCCATCTTCAACATTCACTCCATCCCCAACCTTCAACATTCACTCCATCCCCAACCTTCAATATTCACTCCATCCCCAACCTTCAACATTCACTCCATCCCCAACCTTCAACATTCACTCCATCCCCTATCTTCAATATTCACTCCATCCCCAACCTTCAATATTCACTCCATCCCCAACCTTCAACATTCACTCCATCCCCAACCTTCAACATTCACTCCATCCCCTATCTTCAACATTCACTCCATCCAACATCTTCAACATTCACTCCATCCCCAACCTTCAACATTCACTCCATCCCCTATCTTCAACATTCACTCCATCCACCACCTTCAACATTCACTTCATCCTCATCTTCAACATTCACTCCATCCCCAACCTTCAACCTTCACTCCATCCCCAACCTTCAACATTCACTCCATCCCCATCTTCAACATTCACTCCATCCCCAACCTTCAACCTTCACTCCATCCCCAACCTTCAACATTCACTCCATCCCCATCTTCAACATTCACTCCATCCCCCATCTTCAACATTCACTCCATCCCCCATCTTCAACATTCACTCCATCGCCATCTTCAACATTCACTCCATCCCCCATCTTCAACCTTCACTCCATCCCCATCTTCAACATTCACTCCATCCATCAGTGACACACAGTAGCAGCAGTGTGTGTACCATCTACAAGATGCATTGCAGGAATTCACCAAGGCTCCTTAGACAGCACCTTCCAAACTCACGACCGCTACCATCTAGAAGGACAAGGGCAGCAGATAGATGGGAAGACCACCACCTGGAAGTTCCCCCTCCAAGTCACTCAACATCCTGACTTGGAAATATATCGGCCGTTCCTTCACTGTCGCTGGGTCAAAATCCTGGAACTCCCTCCCTAACAGCTCTCTGGGTGTACCTACACCACAGGGACTGCAGCGGTTCAAGAAGGCAGCTCATCACCACCACCTTCTCAAGGGCAGTTAGAGATGGGCAAAAAATACGGGTCTAGCCAGCAATGCCCACATCCCTTAATAAAAAATGTGAACGTGTGACTGAGAGACCCCTCTCTTCAGGATCCTGCAACATTCCTGACACCCACTTGACTCTGGCTAAACATCACTGAGGCTCAAATCCCATACAAACGTCCACCCATTCAACCCTATTGGTTATAAAAAAAACTTTCATTTCTCTCACGCCTTTCCCCACCTCAGGACGTCCCACAGTTCTTCACAGCTAGTGAAGGGCTCTTTTGGAAGTGCGCTCATTGTCATAATGTAGGAAATGCAGCAGTCAAACTGTGCACAGCAAGCTCCCACAAACAGCAATGTGATAATGACCCAGGTCATCTGTTTTTAGTGATGTTGGTTGAGGGATAAATATTGGCCCCAGGACACTGGGGAGACCTTCCCCCTGCTCTACTTCCAAATAGTGGCCGTGGGATCTTTTACACCCACCTGAGAGGGCAGACGGAATATCTGTTAAATGGCTCAGTTGAAAGACAGTGCAGCACTCCCTCAGTACTGACCCTCTGACAGTGCGGCACTCCCTCAGTACTGACCCTCCGACAGTGCAGCACTCCCTCAGTACTGACCCTCCGACAGTGCAGCACTCCCTCAGTACTGACCCTCCGACAGTGCAACGCGCCCTCAGTACTGACCCTCTGACAGTGCAGCACTCCCTCAGTACTGACCTTCTGACTGTGCGGCACTCCCTCAGTACTGACCCTCTGACTGTGCGGCACTCCCTCAGTACTGACTCTCTGACAGTACAGCACTCCCTCACTACTGACCCTCTGACAGTGCGGCACTCCCTCAGTACTGACCCTCCGACAGTGCAGCACTCCCTCAGTACTGACCCTCTGACAGTGCAGCACTCCCTCAGTACTGACCCTCCGACAGTGCAACGCGCCCTCAGTACTGACCCTCTGACAGTGCAGCACTCCCTCAGTACTGACCTCCTGACTGTGCAGCACTCCCTCAGTACTGATCCTCCGACAGTGCAGCACTCCCTCAGTACTGACTCTCTGACAGTACAGCACTCCCTCACTACTGACCCTCTGACAGTGCGGCACTCCCTCAGTACTGACCCTCTGATGGTGCAGCACACCCTCAGTACTGACCCTCCGACAATGCAGTGCTCCCTCAGTTCTGACTCTCCGACAGTGCATCACTCCCTCAGTACTGACCCTCCGACAGTGCAGCACTCCCTCAGTACTGATCCTCCGACAGTGCAGCACTCCCTCAGTACTGACCCCTCGACAGTGCAGCACTCCCTCAGTACTGACCCTCCGACAGTGCAGCACTCCCTCAGTACTGACCCTCTGACAGTACAGCACTCCCTCACTACTGACCCTCTGACAGTGCGGCGCTCCCTCAGTACTGACCCTCTGACAGTGCAGCACTCCCTTCAGTACTGACCCTCTGACAGTGCGGCACTCCCTCAGCACTGACCCCCCGACAGTGCAGCACTCCCTCAGTACTGACCCTTCGACAGTGCAGCACTCCCTCAGTACTGACCCCTCGACAGAGCAGCGCTTTTTTAAATGCCACGGTTGAATCTGCCTCCCCCACACTCTGAGCCAGTGCATTCCCAATCCTAACCACTTGCTGCATGAAAATGTTTCTCCTCATGTCGCCGTCGCTTCTCTTGCCAATCCCCTTAAATCTGTGTCCCTCTGGTTCTCGATCCTTACACCAATGGGAACAGCTTCTCCCTCTCTACTCTGTCCAGACCCCTCATGATTTTGAACACCTCTATCAAATCTCCTCTCAACCTTCTCTTCTCCAAGGAAAACAGCCCCAGCTTCGCCAATCGATCCCCGTAACTGAAGTTCCTGATCCCTGCATGAGGGACTAATCCCTCACACATCAGTGTTTTTCTATAAAATATATATAGATATGGTCATCACTGTTTCTAAAATGTTTTGAAGCTGACCTGTAAAATGGCTGAAAATTTTGTCTGTCTGTGACCCCTGAACAAAAGGAGCCACTTTGCAGTTTCAGGAAAATTCACACCTCGTAGTTCCTGAGGAGCCACTTACAACCCCTGTGGACAGTACAGCCCAACTTCAAAGAGAGTTGTACAAGGGCCATCTGCATTTAATAACCCAGACTGGCCAGAAGAAGATGGATCATCTTCAGCTGGGTCAGCCAAGACAAAAGCCCTGCAACCTTCCTTTCAATTCCTAATGGCTGAGACATTTAACAGTTGTTGGGGTCCAGACGATGGACACTCATCCTTTGGCAAAGATGGTAGGGACTTGGGAGTCATGTGGCATGGACCTCTGGCTTGTGGAACAAGTAATATTGCCTTGCTGACCTGAACTCAGTCTGCTGTTTAACATCTGACTAGAGGGCCACATCAAAGGGGGCTCTGACCAAGTTGGGTACCTGGCTGCATCTGCCCTGCTTCTGCTGCAAGTTCTGGACCATCGCCTACAAGCCTTCATCATCTCTGTGTGCCTACCTCATTGTGTGAAGTCAACACCACTGGAAAAGTGAATTATCCAGCATCAGTGTCAGCCCACCGACCTCCTTGAAGGAATACCTCACTGGGCTTTGATTCTGGACTCTGGAACCCACGTGAAGCAATATTTCTTTTCTCCGTGATCTCTGCACTGTAAATCTTTCTTTTCTCCAACCCCCCTCTTTACTATGTGAATAAGAGGGGGAGGGCGGGCGTTGCGAACCCTCTTTTCGCGTTTTGACCGTGGAAATAAACTAACCCTTTGAGTTCATCCTATCTCGAGTTTGCTGTGGGGTTATGATTAGAAAATTCGGCTGCACCAAAACTGAGGGGTTGGGAAGTACGCCGCCACTTATTAAGAGGGGAGTGAGTCAAAAACACCTTTCTGTGGACGGAAGGTGCTGTTTCAATTAATCCCCCTCCTGTCCGTAATGCCCGGAACATTCTTGTGAATCTTTTCTGCGCTCTCCCCGATGCCTTCCCACCCTTCCTCAAGTGTGGTGCCCAGAACTGGACACAATACACTAGCTGAACGAGTGCTTTTTTTCACAGGTTTAACATGGCTTCCTTGCTCTTGTACTCATGGCCAGAATAGTGCGTGGGCAGGTACGCAGCCCGACCCGAATGTGTGTAAAGTGACATGCGATGACATCAGGCGAGCGTCCCGAGGTCATCGCGCGATATTTTGGTCGGCGGCTGCGTGTGGGAGTAGGCAGTGCACCCGCCGACAATTAACAGGCCTGTTAAGGCCATTAAAGCTCTCACTGAATTAAATTTTTCGCTGCCTGTCCATCCTTACGGTCGCCGGGAAGGCAAAAAGGGCCAAGCGGCCTTTGGATTTTTTGCAAAACTCCCACCCACGGGCAGGATGAGGATCCGATCCATCGCTAAAAAAAAAACAATTAAACATTTTCAAACTCATTCCTCACATGTCCCCTCCTCATGTGACTCTGTCTGTTCACATTCTTAAAATCTTTTCTTTTCTTATTTTCATTAGCCTTCATCTCCCTGGAGGCAGCTCCGTGTCTCAGGGGGTTTCGCCTGCACGAACTTCCACGCTCGCCCTCCTCCCCACCACCGCATAGGCAGCGCTGGAGTACGTGTTTCACGCTGGGTGGGGCCTCAATCGGCCCGCCCAGTGTGAAATCGAGGACCACTCCCGCTCCCGCTCGCCCCCGCCCAGCCCACCCGACGAGGGCAAAATTCTGCCCTTTTTTAAAAATTCATTCACAGGGTGTGGGCTTCGCTGGCCCCTCCCTAATTGCCTCTTGAGAAGGTGGTGGTGAGCCGCCTTCTTGAACCGCTGCAGTCCATGTGGTGTAGGTACACCCACAGCGCTGTTAGGGAGGATTTTGACCCAGCGACAGTGAAGGAACGGCCAATATATTTCCAAGTCAGGATGGTGAGTGGCTTGGAGGGGAACTTCCAGGTGGTGGTGTTCCCATGTGTCTGCTGCCCTTGTCCTTCTAGATGGTAGCGGTCGTTATTTTGGAAGGCGATGTCTAAGGAGCCTTGGTGAATTATGTCCCTATTAATAAAACCAGGATCCTGTTTGCTTTATTAACCGCACTCTCAACCTGTTCTGCCTCCTTCAATGATGCACATATACACCCAGGTCCCTTGCCTCCTGTGCCCCCTTTAGAATTGCACCCTTCAGTTCCTACTGTCTCTCCACGTTCTTCCGACCAAAAATGAATCACCTCACACTTCCCTGCACTAAATTTCACTTGCCGCCTGCCTGCCCATTCCACCAACTTGTCTACATCCCTCTGTAGTCCAACATGGGACTGACCGAATTGCTCCGCAGAGGGCCAGCAGGGGTTCTATGGGCCGAGCGGCCTCCTCCTGTCCCCTATTGCCTCAGCGGCTCGAACCCCAGGAGAAGGGTGGTGACAATAAGGGAACGTGACAAGTTTCAGATCGACAATCTCACCCTCAATTTAGCCGGGGAGCTTCTCAAGCAGTTCATGATTTATCAGGCCCCCTTGATTAGATTACTCACTTATAATCACAGAGATAGTCATTATTCTCCCCGGGCACAGCAATTACTTAACAATTTAAACTTCAACCTGTCAAAAATCACAAGCTGCCGCCTGTAGTAATGCTGGAAGCAATGACTTACAAACATCTTGCAAGCAATTACATTGCCTACTGAAACCTTTACATCATTCCCTCGGGATATTACTAGAGTCTCCTAAGAGCTGGCGCGGTGACTGCCTCTTAGCTCCCTCCTCCTTTCAGATGCTCCTTAAAAACCTGCTCCTTTGGCCATACCTGTGGTCACCAGTTCTAATAACGCTGAGTCACGGGAGGAGTTAAGTTGTGTCGGTGCTGAGAGGCTGTTTCTCACCCCTCCCATCAGCTGCAGAGTCTAGAACTGGGGGCAGGGCCGGAGGAGGTGTTGGGGGAGGGTGGTGGGGGTTGGCTGGGGGGGTGATGAGTCACAACTTCAGGATAAGGGGTCGTCCAATTTGGACTGAGATGAGGAGAAGTTTCTTCAGTCAGTGGGGTGTTGTGAATCTTTGGAATTCTCTCCCCCAGTGAATGCTCCGTCATTGAGTATGTTCAAGACCGAGATTTATGGGCACCCCAGGGATAGGGCGGGAAAGTGGGGTTGAGGCCAGGGTTTAATTGAATGGCGGAGCAAGCTCAAGGGACCGAATGGCCTCCTCCTGATCCTGCTTCTTGTGATCTTAGGGTATTGCTGATAAAAAGGGACAAGCTGTTGAAGTTTTTTGTCCGTCGCTGATTAGGACAGGCACAAGAATACCAAATCTCAAAGGGAACAACAATTTATACTGCATGGGAAGAGAGTGCTGATTGGTTGGCAAGTGGACTCTGATTGGTAGAGGCATTGCCATGGAGAATGCATCAGGGAACAGTTAGCTGGCAAGCTTTTGCTGAAACAGGTATACCATTTTGGATACAGTTGGGGGGGATGGCCTATCAGGGGAAAACAACAGCAGTAGCCAGAGCAGTGGCACCACGGCTGTCTCTGTCGTTCAGCAGGAGGGGTCAAAGCACAGAAGAGCAATTGTCATAGGGGACTCTATAGTCAGGGGCACAGATAGGCGCTTCTGTGGTCGTGAAAGAGACACCAGGATGGTATGTTGCCTCCCTGGTGCTAGGGTCCAGGATGTCTCTGATCGGGTACGGGACATTCTGAAGGGGGAGGGAGAACAGCCAGAGGTCGTGGTACACACTGGTACTAACGACATAGGCAGGAAGAGTGACGAGGTCCTGCAGCGGGAGTTCAGGGAGTTAGGCAGAAAGTTAAAAAACAGGACCTCTAGGGTTGTAATCTCAGGATTACTCCCTGTGCCACGTGCCAGTGAGGCTAGAAATAGGAAGATAGTGCAGCTGAACACGTGGCTGAACAGATGGGGTAGGAGGGAGGGTTTCCGATATCTGGATCAGTGGGATCTCTTCCGGGGCAGGTGGGACCTGTACAAGAAGGACGGGTTGCATCTAAACCGGAGGGGCACCAATATCCTGGCTGTGAGGTTTGCTAGTGTCACTCGGGAGGGTTTAAACTAGTATGGCAGGGGGGTGGGAACCAGAGCAATAGGTCAGCAGGTGAAATAAATGACTGGGAACCAGTGAATATGGCCAGTAGGACTAAGAGGAAGAGTAGGCAGGGAGAAATTACTGAACACAGTGGGACTGGGGGTCTGAAATGCATTTGTTTCAATGCGAGAAGTATAACAGGCAAGGCAGATGAGCTTAGAGCTTGGATTAGTACTTGGGACTATGATGTTATAGCTATTACCGAGACTTAGTTGAAGGATGGACAGGATTAGCTGATAAACGTTCCAGGATTTAGATGTTTCAGACAGGATAGAGAGGGATGTAGAAGAGGTGGGGTAGTTGCACTGCTGGTTAAGGGGAATATCACAGCTGTACGACAGGAGGACACCTCGGTGGGCTCATGCAGCGAGGCAATATGGGTAGAGCTCCGGAATAGGAAGGGTGCAGTCACAATGTTGGGGGTTTACTATAGGCCTCCCAATTGCCGGCGGGAGATTGAGGAACAGTTATGTAGGCAGATTTTGGAAAGATGTAAAAGCAATAGGGTTGTTGTGGTGGGTGATTTTAACTTTCCCTATATTGACTGGGAATCACTTAGTGCTAGGGGTTTGGATGGTGCAGAATTTGTAAGGTGCATCCAGGAGGGCTTCCTGAGATAATATGTAGATAGTCCAACTAGGGAAGGGGCAATACTGGGTCTGGTATTAGGGAATGAACCCGGCCAGGTGGTCGAAGTTTCAGTAGGGGAGCATTTCGGGAAAAGTGACCATAATTCAGTAAGTTTCAAGGTACTGGTGGATAAGGATAACAGGAGTCCTCGGGTTAAGGTGCTTAATTGGGGGAAGGCTAATTATAACAATATTAGGCAGGAACTGAGGAATCTAGACTGGAGGCGGATGTTTGAGGGCAAATCAACAACTGACATGTGGGGGGCTTTCAAACGTCAGTTGATAAGAATTCAGGACCGGCCTGTTCCTGCTAGGATGAAGGATAAGTATGGCAAGTTTCAGGAACCTTGGATAAGGAAGGAGATTGTGAGATTAGTCAAAAAGAAAAGGGAAGCATTCGTAAGGGCTAGAAGGCTGTGAACAGATGAAGCCCGTGGAGAATATAAAGAAAGTAGGAAGAAACTTAAGCAAGGAGTCAGGAGGGCTAAAAGGGTCATGAAAAGTCACTGGCAACCAGGATTAAGGAAAATCACAAGGCCTTTTATACATATGTAAAAAGCAAGAGGGTAGCCAGGGAAAGGGTAGGCCCACTCAGGGACAGAGGTGGGAATCTGTGTGTGGAGCCAGAAGAAATGGGAGAGATACTAAATGAATACTTCTCATCAGTATTCACCAAAGAGAAGGACTTAGCGGTTGATTTGTCTTGGGAAGAGTGTGTAGGTACCCTGGATCATGTTGAGATCAAAAAAGAGGAGGTGTTAGGCGTCTTGAAGAATATTAAGGTGGATAAGTCCCCAGGGCCAGATTGGATCTACCCCAGAGTACTGAGGGAGGCAAGGGAGGAGATTGCTGGGGCCTTGACAGAAATCTTTGTATCCTCACTGGCTACGGGTGAGGTCCCAGAGGACTGGAGAATGGCCAGTGTTGTTCCATTGTTTAAGAAGGGTAGCAGGGATAATCCAGGAAATTACAGGCCAATGAGCCTTACGTCAGTGGTAGGGAAATTATTGGAGAAGATTCTTCGTGACAGGATTTACTACCATTTGGAAGCAAATGGGCGTATTAGTGAGAGACAGCATGGTTTTGTGAAGGGGAGGTCGTGTCTCACTAACATGATCAAGTTTTTTGAGGAAGTGACAAAGATGATCGACAATGGAAGGGCAGTGGATGTTATCTACATGGATTTCAGTAAGGCCTTTGACAAGTTCCCTCATGGCAGACTGGTACAGAAGGTAAAGTCGCAAGGGATCAGAGGTGAGCTGGCAAGATGGATACAGAATTGGCTTGGTCATAGAAGACAGACGGTAGCAGTGGAAGGGTGCTTTTCTGAATGGAGAGCTGTGACTAGTGGAGTTCCGCAGGGATCAGTGCTGGGACCTTTGCTGTTTGTAGTATACGTAAATGATTTGGAGGAAAATGTAACTGGGCCAATTAGTAAGTTTGCAGATGATACTAAGGTTGGAGGAGTTGCAGATAGTGAAGAGGATTGTCAAAGGATACAACAGGATATAGATCGGTTGGAGACTTGGGCGGAGAAATGGCAGATGGAGTTTAATCCGGATAAATGCGAGGTAATGCATTTTGGAAGGTCTAATACAGGCAGGAATTATACAGTAAATGGCAGAACCCTTAAGTGCATCGACGGGCAGAGGGAACTGGGTGTACAGATCCACAGGTCACTGAAAGTGGCAACGCAGGTGGATAAGGTAGTCAGGAAGGCATATGGCATGCTTGCCTTCATCGGCAGGGGTATTGAGTATAAAAGCTGGGAAGTCATGCTGCAGCTGTATAGAACCTTGGTTAGGCCACACTTGGAATATTGCGTGCAATTCTGGTCGCCACATTACCAGAAGGATATGGAGGCGTTGGAGAGGGTGCAGAGGAGGTTTACCAGGATGCTGCCTGGTCTGGAGGTTATTAGCTATGAGGAGAGGTTGGAGAAACTCGGATTGTTCTCACTAGAGCGACGGAGATTGAGGGGCGACTTGATAGAAGTTTACAAAATTATGAGTGGCATGGACAGAGTAGATAGTCAGAAGCTTTTTCCCAGGGTGGAAGAGTCAATTACAAGGGGACATAGATTTAAGGTGAGAGGAGAAAACTATAGAGGAGATGTGCGGGGCAAGTTTTTTACGCAGAGGGTAGTGAGTGTCTGGAATTCGCTGCCAGAGGAGGTGGTGGAAGCAGGTACGATCGTGGTGTTTAAGAGACAGCTTGACAAATACATGAATAGGATGGGAATAGAGGGATACGGACCCCGGAAGTGCAAAATGTTTTAGTTGAAGGGCAATATGATCGGCGCAGGCTTGGAGGGCCGAAGGGCCTGTTCCTGCGCTGTACTTATCTATGTTCTTTGAAATTCAAACCAGGCAAGTCGACTCTGATTGGTCAAGGCTTGCCCTGGGGAATGAACCAGGGAATGGCTGATTTTGTTTAGTTGAAAGAAGGATGCAATACTTGGATGTGTTCTTTCTGTTTGCAAAGAACAGGGGCCTGTGTGTGAATACATGTAGTTTCTAGCACTCATACATCAGCCACACTGTGAGCTCAACAGGTAACCTTAAATCAGCTGTCAGTAATTCTTAGCACAATCCGGATTGTTTAGTAGGTGTTGTCCATTCATTATCATTGTCCAATCTTAAAATTGCTCCAGTGAAGCACCTTGGGATTTTTAGTATGTTAAAGGCGCTATATAAATTCATGTTGACATCAGACCTTGTATGAGGTTCCCTCTGAATTTCTGTGAACGTTCTCCATACAGTATAGTCCCAGATTCAGTTTGCTGCTCCTTCAACAACTCCCTCCTTTGGTTGCTAGGGCATCTATCCCAGCCTGACCTTAACCAATAACATTGATGCCTCAGGGAACTGCAGAAGCGCTTGTAAAGGAAATTGGATCCTTTCACTGTGTTACACTCATCAGCTTCCAGATTTCAGTCTTCTCTGGTCACCTACCGATGTTTCTCCAAAATAGAAACACAAGTAGGGAGGAGAGAGACATCATCTGCCCACACACGCATGCACACACACTAACACACACATACACACACACATACACGCATGCACAAACGCACGTGTGCACACGCACACACACCCATGCACATACACACACACATGCAATCACATGAACACACACATGCACACACAAACTCTCACACACAAACTCTCACACACAAACTCTCACATACACACACACACACAAACTCTCACACATACACTCACACACTGTCATGTATGCACACTCACTCACATTCACATTCACACATGCACACAAACACAAATGCTCACACACATAAATGTGCACACACACACGCACACATGTTCACACACACACACATACACTCTTTCCCCCTCTCTCTCTCTCTCACACACGCACACTCTTTCCCTCTCTCTCATACACACACTCTTTCCCTCTCTCTCTCACACACACATATACACTTACACTATTTCTCACATACATATAGATACTCAATCTCACGCACATACACACTATCTCACTCTCTCACACACACTCGCACACAGACACTATCACACACAAACTCACACGCTCATACACACACTCTCTCACATGTACTCACATGCTGAAATACACTCACTCGCAATCACATGAACACACAAACTCACACACACTCTCTTACACGCACACACACATACACTCTCACACACTCTCACGTACGCACACTCACTCACACTCACATATTCACACATGCACACACAAACAGATGCTCACATAAACACAAATGCTCACACACATGCCCACACATACGCAAATGCTCACACACACACATACATGCACACACACATGTGCACACATGTTCACACAAACACACACACATTCACACACACACTCTCTCACACACACATGCGCTCTTTTCCTCGCTATCTCTCACACACACTCTTTCCCTCTCTCTCTCACACACACACTCTTTCCCTCTCTCTCTCACACACACACATGCTCTTTCCCTCTCTCACACACACTCTTTCTCTCTCTCTCTCTCACACACACATACTCTTTCCCTCTCTCTCTCACACACACACTCTTTCCCTCTCTCTCTCACACACACACTCTTTCCCTCTCTCACACACACACTCTTTCCCTCTCTCTCATACACAAACTCTTTCCCTCTCACACACACACTCTTTCCCTCTCTCTCACACACACACACTCTTTCCCTCTCTCTCTCACACACACACTCTTTCCCTTTCTCTCTCACACACACACTCTTTCCCTTTCTCTCTCTCACACACACACTCTTTCCCTTTCTCTCTCACACACACACTTTCCCTCTCTCTCACAAACGCAAATATACACTTACACTCTATTTCTCACACATACATATAGATACTCGCACGCACATACACACTATCTCACTCTCTCTCACACACACACTTGCACACAGACACTATCACACACAAACTCACACGCTCATACACACACTCTCTCACATGTACTCACACGCTGAAATACACTCACTCGCACACACTCACCTGGGCATTCTCACCCTCACACAAACGCAGATACACTGAAACACATTCACTCTCTTTCACACACAGTTACACACAAACACACTCAATATAAGACTCACACACTCGCTCTCTCATGGGCTCACCCTCACACACACAAACACACACACGTACATACACTCTCACTCTTACACACACACATACACAAATACACTCAGACACACGGAAAAACATTCACTCTCTGTGTAGTCACTGTTGTAACATATGAAACACAGCAGCCAATTTCCACACAGGAAGCTCCCACAAGCAGAAATGACCCAGAAACATCTGTTTTTTTAGTGATGTTGGGTGAGGGATAGATATTGGCCCCAGGACACCTGGGAGAACTCCCCCCTACTCTTCTTCCAAATAGTGGCCGTGGGATATTCAGCACCCACCCAAGCAGGTGAATGGGGATGCAAGGGGAGGCAATGGCGTAGTGATATTGTCACTGGGCTAGTAATCCAAAGGCCCAGGGTAATGCTCTGGGGACCCTGGTTCAAATCCCACCACAACAGATGGTGGAATTCGAATTCAATTAAAAAAAAATGGACTTAAAAGTCTGACGACGTTTGTGAATCAACTGCCCGTTGCCATAGAAACCCATCTGGTTCGCTAATGCCCTTTAGGGAAGGAAATCTGTTGTCCTTACCTGGTCTGGCCTACATGTGGCTCCAGACCCACAACAATGCCCTCTAAAAAAACAAGGGCAATTAGGGATGGGCAATAAATGCTGACCATGTCCCATGAGGAAATAAAGAAAAATTTAACTTCTCATCTGAAAGGCAGCATCTCCGACAGTGCAGCACCCCCTCAGTACTGACCCTCTGACAATGCAGCACTCCCTCAGTACCGACCCTCCGACAGCGCGGCACTCCCTCAGCACTGACCCTCCGACAGTGCAGCGCTCCCTCAGTACTGACCCTCCGACAGTGCAGCGCTCCCTCAGTACTGACCCTCCGTCAGTGCAGCGCTCCCTCAGCACTGACCCTCCGACAGTGCAGCACTCCCTCAGTACTGACTCTCCGACAGGGCAGCACTCCCTCAGTACTGACCCTCCAACAGTGCAGCACTCCCTCAGTACTGCCTCTCTGACAGTGCAACTCCCTCAGTACTGACCCTCCGACAGTGCAGCGCACCCTCAGCACCGACCCTCCGACAGGGCAGCACTCCCTCAGCGCTGACCCCTCCGATAGAACCGACTGAATAAACGTGCAGGGCTGGAACGGGGTTCTCTGTGACCCGTAAAACCCCCCCATCGACAACGTGAAATCTTTGTGATCTCAGTGCGCACTCCCTTCACGCTCAGAGCCTGACATGAAAGGGCGCAGAGAGATCTTAATCAGCCTTCATCCACGCCATCATTCTGCCTCCAATTAACACCTGGCAGCACATTATCGAGAAACCCACTCACAGGCGCACTCATCCAGACACTCAGATAATAATTGGGTTTATTAGGGAACAAATATGTTTGGAATAAACCAATTAGAGCCCTTCGCAGCAGACACTCAAATCGAAAGCTCTTCAGATCCATAATTTAATTTGTGCTTGACGACGCTATAAAAACCATTGGCTTCCAGAATATTGCTTAATTAAATATTTAAACCTGCCTGGGTTTTTGACAAAAAGGCTTTGTTTCAATTTCCCTCTCCGGCTGTGGCTCAGTTCATAGCACCCTCGCCTTTGAATCAGAGGGTTGTGGGTTCATGTCCCACTCCCGGAAAAACCAAGAACTGTGATTGTACTCGAAAGAGTTGCAATCTGTGACTGTTGATAACTCAAAAGAGTTTCCCTCTCCACCCGTGACCATCCGGATATTGTCTCTCTGTCCCCGCCTCTCCCTCTCTGTCTCTCTCTCTGCCCTGCTGGTGGTTTCAGGACAGCTGTGCATGCTGGGATAGCACACCCTCCATTGCTGGCGCCAGGCAGAAGGCAGCAATAGAGCTGTGCCAGCCTGGGCTGGGCAGAATTGGTAAGGGCATGATGCAAGAGCAGGGCGTCGCGCGGGATGTCATGAACACAAAGGGCCGGAACAGTCAGGAGGGGCCGAATGGCTTTCTGTGCCGCCGCAACAGTTTGACCAAGTTGGGAAACAAAACACGAGATTATGCAGAGACCGACTGAGGAGCCTTTGCACTGGGGCAGAGATGGGGGTCATGGTCAGGGCACCGGAGGCCTGGATTGTGAATAGCATGCCAGGTGGCGGCTGGGGCGCAGTGGGTAACTCTATCGCCTCCGACCTGGAAGGTTGTGAGTTCAAATCCCACTCCAGGACTCGTACACAAAAATCAAGGCAGACACTCCATCACTGTACTGAGGGAGTGCTGCACTTGGAGGGTTAGTACTGAGGGAGTGCTGCACTGTCGGAGGGTCAGCACTGAGGAAGTGCTGCACTGTCGGAGGGTCAGTACTGAGGGAGCGCTGCACTGTCGGAGGGTCAGTACTGAGGGAGTGCTGCACTGTCGGAGGGTCAGTACTGAGGGAGTGCTGCACTCGGTGGGTCAGTACTGAGGGAGTGCTGCACTGTCGGAGGGTCAATACTGAGGGAGCACTGCACTGTCGGAGATTCAGTACTGAGGGAGCACTGCACTGTTTGAGGGTTAGTACTGAGGGAGTGCTGCACTGTTGGAGGGTCAGTACTGAGGGAGCACTGCACTGTTTGAGGGTTAGTACTGAGGAGGTGCTGCACTGTAGAGGATCAGTATTAATAGAGTGCTGCGCTGTCAGAGAGTCAGTACTGAGAGAGCACTGCACTGTCGGAAGTCAGTACTGAGGAGGTGCTGCACTGTTAGAGAGTCAGTGTTGAAATAGTGCTGCAATGTCAGAGGGTCAGTAAAGAGGGAGCACCACACTGTCAGAGGTGCTGTCTTTCAGATGAGACATTAAACTGAGGCCTTGTCTGCCCTCTCAGGTGGGTGTAAAAAATACCACAGCCACTATTTGGAAGAAGAGCTGGGGGGAAGGTCTCCCCGGTGTCCTGGGGCCAATATTTATCCTTCAATCAACATCACTAAAGAACAGATGATCTGAGTCATTGTCACATTGCTGCTTGTGGGCTCTTGCGCAAATTCATTGCCGTGGTTCCTGTATTACTACAGAGACCATGCTTCAAACACAGTGTGTAATTGGCTACAAATCGCTCTGTGACATCCTGAGGTGGTGAAATGTACTAGAAAAATGCAAATCTGTCTTTTAAATTCCTGTCGCAACATCATTTTTGGTGAATCTGAATTTACTTTTTAAGATTTTGAAACGGGAAGAAAGGTTGAATTTCTACAGCATCCAGTGGTTCTCGATCCTCCGCACTCAGCTCCCTCTCTGTACTGACCCTCCGACACTGCGGTGCTCCCTCAGTATTGACCCTCCGACAGTGCAGTGCTCCCTCAGTATTGACCCACCGACACTGTAGTGCTCCCTCAGCACTGACCCTCCGAGAGTGCAGCACTCCCTCAGCACTGACCCTCCGAGAGTGCAGCACTCCCTCAGTACTGACCCTCCGACAGTGCAGCACTCCGTCAGTACTGACCCTCCGACAGCGCAGCACTCCCTCAGTACTGACCCTCCGACAGTGCAGAACTCCCTCAGTACTGACCCTCCGACAGCGCAGCACTCCCTCAGTACTGACCCTCCGACAGCGCAACACTCCCTCAGTACTGACCCTCCGACAGTGCAGCACTCCCTCAGTACTGACCCTCCGACAGTGCAGCGCTCCCTCAGTACTGACCCTCCGACAGCGCAGCACTCCCTCAGTACTGACCCTCCGACAGTGCAGCACTCCTTCAGTACTGACCCTCCAACAGTGCAGCACTCCCTCAGTACTGACCCTCCGACAGTGCAGCACTCCCTCAGTATTGACCCTCCGACAGTGCAGCACTCCCTCAGTGCCGACCCTCGGACACTGCAGTGCTCTCTCAGTATTGACCCTCTGACAGTGCAGCACTCCCTCAGTACTGTCACTCTGACAGTGCAGCACTCCCTCAGTACTGACCCTCCGACAGTGCAGCGCTCCCTCAGTACTGCCGCTCTGTCAGTGCAGCGCTCCCTCAGTACTGACGCTCTGACAGTGCAGCGCTCCCTCAGTACTGACACCCCGACAGTGCAGCACTCCCTCAGTACTGACCCTCCGACAGTGCAGCACTCCCTCAGTACTGACCCTCCGACAGTGCAGCGCTCCCTCAGTACTGACGCTCTGACAGTGCAGTGTTCCCTCAGTACTGACGCTCTGACAGTGCAGCACTCCCTCAGTACTGATGCTCTGACAGTGCAGCACTCCCTCAGTACTGATGCTCTGACAGTGCTGCACTCCCTCAGTACTGACCCTCTGACAGTGCAGCACTCCCTCAGTACTGATGCTGTGACTGTGCAGCACTCCCTCAGTACTGACCCTCCGACAGTGTGGTGCTGCCTCAGATTGGGAGTTTCTGCCTATCTACTCTATCAAGCCCCCTGGTGATTTTGAACACCCCTATCAAATCTCCTCTCAACCCTCTCTTCTCCAAGGAGAACAGTCCCAGCTTCTCCAATCTACCCACGGAACTGAAGTTCCTCATCCCTGGAGCCATTCTTGTGAATCTTTTCTGCTTCCCTCTCTAATGGCTTCACATCCTTCCTAAAGTGCGGTGCCCAGAACTGGACACAATATTCTCGCTGAGGTCGAATTAGATTTTTACAAACGCTCACTATATCTGTCTTCCGTTTGTATGATGAGAGTTCTGTTGACAACAGGGGTCCCAGATGGTGGGATTCTCTCAGTAAAATAAGGTGGGGTCTGCCAGGAGTGTTATGGTGGGAAATCGACCCTCTATTTTCTTGTTCTGGATTTTTAGCCTCTCTCCTTGTCACAGGATGAACGGGTTATTCCTTATGACTGATTCTGCTGAAATGCACTCGCGCTCCTGTCTTAATCTCTGCTGCTCACCAGCAGAAGCTAATTACTGTTTAACCAATCTTTGCCCTTTCTGCTATCCAGCTCCAACACTTCCTGCCTGGGGCTCCAAACATTCGTCATCCCCGTCAGAGTAAATACGCTGCCTCTCTGCTCAATCGTCTTTAACTCATTGCTACCTGGGCGATGCAACCATTTAAAAATTCTCGCCTTGTGTTCAAATCTCTCCATGGCCTCCTCATCCGCCTCCCTATCTCTATAACCTCCTCCAGCCCCTACAACCCTCCCTATCACTGTAACCTCCTCCAGCCCCTACAACCCTCCCTTTCTCTGTAACCACCTCCAGCCCCTACAACCCTCCCTATCTCTGTAACCTCCTCCAGACCCTACACCCCTCCCTATCTCTGTAACCTCCTCCAGGCCCTACAACCCTCCCTATCTCTGTAACCTCCTCCAGCCCCTACAACCCTCCCTATCTCTGTAAACTCCTCCAGCCCCTACAACCCTCCCTATCTCTGTAACCTCCTCCAGCCCCTACAACCCTCCCTATCTCTGTAACCACCTTCAGCCCCTACAACCCTCCCTGTCTCTGTAACCTCCTCCAGCCCCTACAACCCTCCCTATCTCTATAACCTCCTCCAGGCCCTACAACCCTCCCTATCTCTATAACCTCCTCCAGGCCCTACAACCCTCCATATCTCTGTAGCCTCCTCCAGCCCCTACAACCCTCCCTATCTCTATAACCTCCTCCAGGCCCTACAACCCTCCATATCTCTGTAGCCTCCTCCAGCCCCTACAACCCTCCCTATCTCTGTAACCTCCTCCAGCACCTACAACTCTCCCTATCTCCGTAACCTCCTCCAGCCCCTACAACCCTCCCTATCTCTGTAACCTCCTCCAGCCCCTACAACCCTCCCTATCTCTGTAACCTCCTCCAGCCCCTACAACCCTCCCTATCTCTATAACCTCCTCCATCTCCTACAACCCTGCCTGTCTCTGTAACCTCCTCCAGTGCCTACAACTCTCCGTATCTCTGCAACTTCCTCCAGCCCCCAAAGCCCTCCCCATCTCTGTAACCTCCTCCAGCCCCTACAACCCTCCCTATCTCTGTAACCTCCTCCAGCCCCTACAACCCTCCCTATCTCTATAACCTCCTCCATCTCCTACAACCCTGCCTGTCTCTGTAACCTCCTCCAGTGCCTACAACCCTCCGTATCTCTGCAACTTCCTCCAGCCCCCAAAGCCCTCCCCATCTCTGTAACCTCCTCCAGCCCCTACAACCGCTGAAGATCCCTGCATTCCTCCAATTCTGGCCTCTTGAGAATTCCCTGATTCCCATCGTTTTACTATTAACGGCCATGTCCTCAGCTGCCTGGGGCTCTCAACTCTGAGAATCGTGGGCGGCACATGATGGAGTTTATTTTTTCATTCATTCACGGGATGTGGGCTTCGCTGGATGGGCCCAGCATTTATTGCCCATCCCTAATTGCCCTTGAGAAGGAGGTGGTGAGCTGCCTTCTTGAACCGCTGCAGTCCCTGTGGTGTAGGTACACCCACAGTGCTGTTAGGGAGGGAGTTCCAGAATTTTGACCCAGCGACAGTGAAGGAACGGCCGATATATTTCCAAGTCAGGATGGTGAGCGGCTTGGAGGGGAACTTCCAGGTGGTGGTCTTCCCATGTGTCTGCTGCCCTTGTCCTTCTAGTTGGTAGTGGTCGTGGGTTTGGAAGGTGCTGTTGATGGAGCCTTGGTGAGTCCCTGCAGTGCATCTTGTAGATGGTACACACGCTGCTGCTACTGTGTGTCGGTGGTGGAGGGAGTGAATGTTTGTGGATGGGGTGCCAATCAAGCGGGGCTGCTTTGTCCTGGATAGTGTTGAGCTTCTTGAGTGTTGTGGGAGCTGCACTCATCCAGGCAAGTGGGGAGTATTCCATCACACTCCTGACCTGCGCCTTGTAGATGGTGGACAGGCTTTGGGGAGTCAAGAGGTGGGTTACTCGCCACAGGATTCCCAGCCCTTGAGAGTGAGAGGGTACTTGTGACAACATTTGAAACTGAAAAACTACTATGGCCTCAAGGTATTCAAATTACTTTGTCTGACCACATTCAAACACACACAGACACACACACACCCACCCACAATGTCTTTAAGTGGTTGAAATAAACACTAATACTCCCTGTTCTCCTGTATGTAGGTTTGCAACGATTGTATATTTTACATCTTGGATCTATGCAGAGATGACACCAGTTTCTACGTGTGTCACAGGTTTTGTTTACAGCATTTTAAAATGTCTGATCCATGTTACAGCTCTGGCCTCCAGCTCTTTCTCCAGCTTTGTCACTTTCCCCTGAGTCCACACCCAGGCTTAACTAATCGAGCACAGTGAGCACCAAAAGTAAACAGACTCGTAATCAAACACAGGACAACTGAGCGCTACAATAACCATCGTTGATCCTTTTCTTCCTGGTCCTCTCTATGAATTGTTAAGAAAAGCTGAAAATCTTTCCAGTCACGCACACTGCCTGAGATGTGTAACATGCTGAAGGGGGCTGAATGGGCCTCCTCCTGTCCTTGTGTATACCTGACTCGGGTATCTCGCGCGCTGCGGTCTCTGACGGCCACTTACTTACCCAGTACTGTCACCACGGCAACCTGGTGATGGGTGTCCTCAGAATACAGCTGACAGTAATAGCCTCCTTCATCCTCCACACGGATATCCGACAGGGCAATGCGTAGCTGCTTGTGAGTAAACGAGACGAGCTGGAAGCGTTCGTCCTTGAGAGCTGAGGGGTAGGAGATAGAGAGACAGGTTAACGGTTGTGTCCAATCGGAAGGCAGCACTGTCGTACCGTGCGGTGCTGCCCCCCTCTGTTGCAGAGGTGTAAATACAGTTCGTCCATTCATGGCTGCCTCCAGTTGAGCTTTCCCCAGACGCAAAGACTTTGAAAATGGAAGAAAGGGCTGTTTGGCTTTGTGTTCGAGGGTCGCCAACTGTGATTAAGTGTATTCCTGGAGGTTTTATCACATGACTTGCACCACCCCACCCCCCTCCCCCCCGCCACCCAAGCTCCAGTCATTAATCGGCCAGCACATCCATCCTTGTTGACACGCTGTCTTCCTACGCCAACTGGGTTATGAGCCTTTCTGCTTTCCAATTAGTGTAGGAAGACAGTGCGGCGCTGTCTCCTCTTGTGGGGGGGTCACTGTTCAAAAATAAGGGGTCGCCCAATTAAAACAGAGATGAGGAGAAATTTTCTCTCTCTGACGGTCGTGGGTCTTTGGAACTCTCTTCCTGAAAAGGCGGTGGAAGCAGAGACTATGAATATCTTTAAGGCAGAGGTGGGGAGATTCTTGGTAAGCGAAGGGGGGTGATAGGTTATCGGGGGGGGGGGGGTAGGCGGGATGCAGATTTGACGTTGCTAGCAGATCAGCCATGATCTTATTAAATGGCGGAGGAGGCTCGAGAGGGGCCGAGTGGCCCACTCCTGCTCCTTGTTCGTGTGTCACAAAGATGGAGGTGTTGGCTGACTCGTGGTTGGTTGGCGGGTGGGCGGGGGAGGGGGGGGGTGGAAGGGGGCAGGTCATGTGATGGAACCTCCAGGAAAACGTTTAACCACAGTTGGCACGCCTTGAACACCAAAGGCGGCGACGAGGATGTGGTGGAATCCTTTTCCTACATTTCGTTTGAGAACTTAGGGCGGGGGGGTTCCCAAACGGGGGGTCGTGACCCCCCCACAGTGGGGGGGGGGTCACAGGGCAAGCGGTGGGGGGGTCGCGAGCTCCAAGACAGCAATGGCGGCTGTGGAGCGGAGACTGAGGTTTCACTGGGATTCTGGGATTCACTGCAAGATCCCCTTTTAAGCGCTCGCGATTTTTGGGGGTTTTTTTTCCAGCGGACTTGGTCATAATGATAGAAACTCTGAAGATGGGTCACTGTTGCCAACAGAGACTGCAAAATGGCGGGTGTGTTAGGTTACTTTAGGGTATAAAAATAGGGAAGTGTTGTTGCAACTGTACGAGGCATTGGTGAGAGTGCACCTGGAGTACTGACCATAAGACCATAAGACATAGGAGCAGAAATTAGGCCATTCAGCCCATCGAGTCTGCTCCGCCATTCAATCATGGCTGATAAGTTTCTCAACCCCATTCTCCCGCCTTCTCCCCATAACCTTTGATCCCCTTACCAATCAAGAACCTATCTATCTCGGTCTTAAATACATTCAATGACCTGGCCTCCACAGCCTTCTGTGGCAATGAATTCCATAGATCCACCACTCTCTGGCTAAAGAAGTTTCTCCTCATCTCTGTTCTAAAAGGTCTTCCCTTTACTCTGAGGCTGTGCCCTCGGGTTTGGTCCCCTTACTTGAGGAAGGATGTAGTTGCACTGGAGGTGGTTCAGAGGAGGTTCGCTAGATTGATTCCAGAGATGTGGGGCTTGTCTTATGAGGAGAGATTGAGCAGTTTAGGCCTATACTCACTAGAGTTTAGAAGGATGAGAGGAGATCTAATTGAGGTATATAAGATGCTAAAGGGGATCGACAAAGTAGACGTGGAGCGGATGTTTCCCCTTGTGGGGCATTCTAGAACGAGAGGCCATAGTTTTAGGCTAAGGGGTGGTAGATTTAAATCAGAGATGAGGAGGAATTACTTTTCTCAAAGGGTCGTGAACCTGTGGAATTCACTACCTCAGAGCGCAGTGGATGCCGGGACCCTGAATAAATTTAAGGGGGAGATAGACAGATTTTTAATTAGTAACGGGGTTGAAAGGTTATGGGGAGAGGGCGGGAAATTGGAGTTGAGGCCGAAATGAGATCAGCCATGATCGTATTGAATGGCGGGGCAGACTCGAGGGGCTGAATTGCCTACTCCTGCTCCTAGTTCTTATGTGCGTATACCCCTGCCATTTGAACTCTTCCCCCAACCGCACAGCATCTTTCCCATCCCCCCACCCACCACCACCACCGCCACCCCCCCCATCCCCTCCACCGCCCACTCCGTTCAACAACTCTACCCCACCCCGACCCCCAATTTTCACTCTGGTGTCGGGTCACATCAAGTGCGAAGCATTGAAATGGGGGTCACGGGGGGAAAATGTTCGTGAAACGTGGAGTTAGGGACCAACGAGCGGTGTGACACACTTTCTGGAGCTTCTAAAGTCGATTCTGAGGAAATCTGAATGATTTGAAAGCTCACTCTGTGTGCACATCATGTTCAGGAACACAGTGAGCCAGCATGGCGAGCAATTGGATAAAAAGGGCGCTGAAAGGTGCGTTTGGGGAAAATGGGGGGAGTTCAGCCCTAACAAAGAGGACTGGGGCTATCACACAAAAGGGTTGCACGTTTGTCTGAAAGCGAATAAAATAAGAGATGAGCAGAATGTAAAGGTTTTCCTCACAATGACGGGGCCAAATGCTTTTGAGGCTGAGTCTAGCCAATGTTGCCAGTGGGACTCCAGCGGTAGGGGCTATTCTGCAATTAATGAGTGAGACTCTGGGCTCAAATTGTGGCACAGCTATTGAGCTGGGGGTTGCGTTCTGTCAAAGGGTGCAGTCGCCAAGTGAGACGGTTGCAGATTACATTCTCGACTTAAAGAAACTCGCCCGTCACCGTGGATTTGGCGCAAACTTAAGAGATTTTTTTTTTGGGAGGCCCAAAGAGCAATAAAACCCAGGCCAAGGTTTAGAGGAAAGGCAATAAGCTGACGTGGAGGGGGGCCTATGATGAAGCCACAGCCACGGGAAAGAGAGGAAGAAAGAGATGCAAATTGCGAGAGAGTTCTTTTCCTGAACCAACAGGGGAATCCACTGGATTTCAGTAGGATCCAGGCCACGACAGCCATGTTCACAGTCTCAAGGGTCAGAAATTTAGAGGCTACTGTTGC
This sequence comes from Cetorhinus maximus, assembly GCF_964194155.1. Classification (NCBI taxonomy): domain Eukaryota; kingdom Metazoa; phylum Chordata; class Chondrichthyes; order Lamniformes; family Cetorhinidae; genus Cetorhinus; species Cetorhinus maximus. The sequence goes on along the minus strand of NC_135911.1, from coordinate 8,978,478 downwards.
CATGGTAGCCACCAATCTTCTAAATGCCCCATTTCCAGGTAGAGTGCCATGCCTGTGGTGAGGAAATGCATTGATCTGTGAGTCCCCGTAGAGATTGTAACATTTTAAGGTGCAGCGTGTTCCAATGGCTCCTACCTAGTAACAAGGGTGGGAGCCTATGGGTGTGTGTTGATAGGTTACTAGATCAGTTCAAGGGTTGGTGAGGAGCAGTTCAAGGGTCAGCCAACTTTAGTCAGCTTTGAGGGAGCCAGCCAAGAAGTGTCACAGGCAAGACAGGCAGAGGTCCCAGTCAGGTTAAATTAAAGAGAGAGCTGCCTTTAACAGATTGTCCTCATACTGTGGGGCCACTGGGGCAAAGGAAGGTACCCCTTTGGGAGCGGTCGTGACTTTTGGAGAGAATTCCAAGACAGGACCTTCAAAGGTGGAGACTGGAAACCCCCGGGAGAAAGACAAAGTTTCAGCGAGATTGGTTGACGAACATCTGGGTTGGTTCTCGAGAAATCAAAGGACTCTGTCTTGGATGCATCTGTCATTTACTCTGTAGAGCACAGAGTGTGCGTCGGACCACAGTTTGCCTGTTACTTCAATATGCACCTGATGTTAAGCCTGAATGCTAGAGTATAAGGTTTACCTGTACTGGAGGTTGTTTTGCTTTTCTAACGTTGTACAGTAAAGGTGTCTTTCGTCTCAACCTTTAACGGCTTTGAACAAAACGTTACCGGTCCCTAACCGGAGCTCTCCCCACACCCCGGGGGTCAGGCCAAGGATCACAACATAAACTGGGAGAGGGGCACATCCAGGACTGTCACACTGTGGGGAAAGTCCAGGCAACCGTAAGGGGAGACGGTAATGCTTCAGGTCGGGTTGAAACTCCATGCACAGCCGTGGCACTGGGTGTGGGAAGGCTAATTCAGGAGTCCGGAAATCCTCAAATGATAGATGTTGGAACAGGGGGCTTATATTATTGAGCACGGTGGGGGTGTGGTGGGGGTCAAAGGGTTGTGCTCAGTTGGAGAGCAAGAAAGGACAACACAGAGAAGCTGACAATAACAGGACCGAGGGTTCAATTCCAACGCCCACGGTGGAACTCAATGTCAAGGAGGTTCACATATTACTTTCGTTATTGATGGAGCCGCACCAGTTATCTCGGAGGGAGAGCAGAAGGGGTTTGATCAGTTACAGTCCCTCACACGGAATACAGACCCATTCCTCCAATAACACTCTTCCAGTGCAGGGTGGTCACGTTAGGGCTGAATCAGGGTGATATACCCTATACAAAAACAGAATTACCTGGAAAAACTCAGCAGATCTGGCAGATTCAGCGGAGAAGAAAAGAGTCGACGTTTCGAGTCCACACAACCCTTCAACAGAACTGAGTGTAGTTAGGAGAGGGGTGAAATATAAGCTGGTTTAAGGTGGGGGGGCGGGGGGAGAGAGAAGTTGAGGGTGGGGGGGTGGTTGTAGGGACAAGCAAGCAGTGATAGGAGCAGAGAATCAAAAGATGTCACAGACAAAAGGATCAAATATACCCTATGGCTCGCCACTGACAGCAGTGGGAACTCTCCTGGATGGGGAGGAGGGGGTTTTTTTTTTGATTCAGATGATATGGTTAAGGAGTTATTTACAGTAAAGATCGGTCTGTCACCAAGGGGGTGCTCAAAGAGGTGCCCTGAGTGATCCTGGAGGAAGGATCGCAACACGGTAAGTGTTGCCATCAAGTAGGATATTAAAGGCTGTAAATCAGCAGGTCGTGTCGATCCGGACCACTCTTTCCGAATTCTCCCCGAAGGCTGACTTGCTTCCGGCCACCGAACTCCCTGGGAATCACACAACACGAGGGACACGCCAGAGAGATTACTGAAGGATCTCTTACAGGTTCAAGGGGGAGGGAGCAAGGGTGCGAAGATGGGAAACTGCACCAGTGTTTCACAGGCAGAGCTGAACTGGGAGTAGATAAAGGCCACCTCCCCTGGGCATTAAAAGAGACATCATTTGGCCCAGGTTGAGAGAGAGAGAGAGAGATTGATGGAGGAGCTGCCTCACAGGGAGATGTCAGCGCGAAAGCAGCAGCAGCAGCAGCAAGAAGCTATTTTCGGTGTCCAGGGATAGATAGAGACATTGAAGAGGCAGTGGGCGGGGGAGAGAGCGTGTCCCAGAATGAGAAATGATCCCGTCAACGTCCCTGTCACTCCACCGTTAAAACAGGAGAAAATCATGGGGGAATCGGGACAGGTCCATTTCTTTGAGGTGGGGAAATGCTGGGGAAAAAAACTCAGCCTGTGTGGAGGGAGGGAACAGGGTTAGCTTTTCCAGCCCCCCCCCTCCCCGCCGTGTGTGACTCTTCTTCAGACGCGGACTCTCACTCGGTTTCTCCCTCCACTGGCGCTGAGTTTTTCCAGCATTTTCCGGTTTTTTTTTGTTGTTGTTGCAAGAATGGGGTCAAACACACTCTGAGACCACCATGTCACCCAGCATAAAACAGTGCTACAAAGGAAGTGTGCAGATTGTGAGAGAGGACCCTCAAGACGTACTTGCCAAGTGACCAGTGAGGCAGTAACTTCCACGTTTCTCCTTGGTACAGGCTGGGGAACCTTCTCCTCCCTTGCGGAATAACTCCGCGTCTACAACAGGTTGCTCACCTTTTAGAGGTGTCAGCTGTGGCTCAGTTCATAGCACCCTCGCCTTTGAATCAGAAGGTTGTGGGTTCGTGTCCCACTCCCGGAAACCAAGAACTGTGAATGTACTCGAAAGAGTTACAATCTGTGACTGTTGATAACTCGAAAGAGCTACCAGTCGGGTGTTTAAACAGGCTCCTGGGACAAGGTTTAGCTTGCTTAAGCCTGATGTCAATACTAAAGTAAGAGAGAAGCAAAGCAAGGTGGATATGAGTCATGATACGCGAGGTATGAAACTTGGAAGAGAGCTCAGTGCTGGTCAGAAGATCGTGGTGAGAAACCCACCCAGACGATGAGGAGAAGAATGTGATTGGAGTTGTCCTAGTGAGACCAGGTGCATCCACACATCTGGAGGGAGACAGATCCATCAGTGCCTCGTAGATGGTTGACTTGAAAAGGGGGAACCTGACAAAGGGAGAGCATGATAAACCTCCTATAATCCAATTTCTTCTACAGTCCATAAGACCATAGGAGCAGAAATTAGGCCATTCGGCCCATTGAGTCTGCTCCGCCATCCAATCATGGCTGATAAGTTTCTCAACCCCATTCTCCCGCCTTCTCCCGTAACCTTTGATCCCCATACCAATCAAGAACCTATCTATCTCGCTCTTAAACACACTCAATGACCCGGCCTCCCACAGCCTTCTGTGGCAATGCCTTCAGTCGCAAGTGAAAGGCAGAAAGAAAGCAAAGGTCACGGAGAAAGGGAAAGGTTATCGATATCACAGGGTGCACCGGTAGGGCAATTGTTGCACCATCGTCGTTTGGATGAGAAATTAAAACCGAGGCCCTGTCTTGCGCTCTTGGGTGGGTATAAAGATCCCCACAGCCGCTATTTGGAAGAGGAGCAAGTGAGGCGGTGGGGGGGGTTTTCTCTTCGATGTCCTGGGGGGGGCAGGGGGGGGCAATATTTATCCTTCGACCGATATCGCATTGAGAAAAAGAAGTGGGTTTTCCGGCCATCACCACCCTGCTGTTTAATTTTGCGGGAGCTTGCTGTGCGCAAATTGACTGTGGCGTTTCCGACCTCACAACGGCAAAAAAAAACTTCAAAACAAAAAAAAAATAATAATAATAACTCCGTTGGCTGTGAATCACTTCGGGGATGTCCCGAGGTTGTGGTAGAAATGGAAGTCTCTCACTCAATTCAAAATTGAAGTGGAAGAGATAGATGTCAGGTTCCTATGGCAACTCGAGGGATCTGGGCCTAGCAGTGAGGCACAATCGAACGTCTCCCACACACCGACAAGCGTCATCTGAATGTACCATCTACACAGCAATGAATCACACTCATCGTCCCCAGCCTGCCATTAAATACACCGCCTTCGCTTGCAACTCGAGGCACTGTACCAAGGCTGAGGTGGGCGATAGGGTTAATCCCGTCCGCCGGGCACAAACTGCCTGGGCACTCCGACTGTTAACTGCACGGAGGCGGGTGAATGCACTAAGTGGGATATTGGAATCACGATTTATTTTTTTTATTTACTGACGGTGCGAAATGGTTTGGTTCACTGGAATCGATTTTATATCTGGTGCGCCGGTCGTTTAAATAAATCATATTTAAATACCTGTGAGGGAGGAACGGAAGCTGCAAGTTCCGTCAGAGACGGGATCGGATTCAACCTTGTCGGGTGGGTGTGGGTGAGGGAGAGTGGGGGCGGGGGGGGGAGAGTTAAAAGCTGCGAGGGATAGCAGGCCAGATATTCCTGAATTCTGTACAAACACTGTCTGCGTTCCAGTGTCATTACGCTGTGACCAATGCTGGGATGAAAGGCAGAAAACTAACACAATATGGAGGGAGAGAGAGAGGGAGAGTACGGCAGGAGACAGAGAAAGCAAGCGAGAGAGAGAGAGTGAGTGTGTGGACAGGAGAGAGAGTGTGGGAAAGAAAGAGTGGGTCAGAGCACGAGAGAGAGAGACAAAGACAGAGAGAGTGGGAGCGAGGGGGAGTGAGAAAGAGAGTGGGTAAGAGCAGGGGAGAGAGACAGAGACAGAGAGAGTGGGAGTGAGGGGGAGTGAGAAAGAGAGTGGGTAAGAGCAGGGGAGAGAGAAAGCAAGTGAGGGAGCGAGAAAGAGAGAGTGTGTGGACAGGAGAGAGAGTGAGAAAGAAAGAGTGGGTCAGAGCAGGAGAGAGAGAGAGAGAGAGAGAGAGAGACAGAGAGAGTAGGAGCGAGAGGGAGTGAGAAAGAGAGTGGGTAAGAGCAGGGAAGAGAGAGAGAGAGAAAGAGTGGGTCAGAGCAGGACAGAGAGAGCAAGCGAGAGAGAAAGAGAGAGTGTGGACAGGAGAGAGAGTGAGAAAGAGAGAGTGGGTCAGAGCAGGAGAGAGAGAGAGACAGAAAGTGAGAGTGACAGGGAGTGAGAAAGAGTGGGTAAGAGGAGGGGAGAGAGAGAGAGAGAGAGAGAGAGTGGGTCAGAGAAGGAGAGAGAGAGAAAAAGAGAGTGTGTGGACAAGAAAGAGAGTGAGAAAGAGAGAGTGGGTTAGAGCAAGAGAGAGAGACAGAGAGAGCAAGAAAGAGAGTGGGTCAGAGCAGGAGAGAGAGAGTGGGAGTGAGAGATAGTGAGACAGAACAGGAGAGAGACAGAGTGGACAGGAGAGAGAGAGGGAGAGAGTGTGGACAGGAGAGGGAGTGTGTGGCTTAGAGCAGGAGAGAGAGAGTGGGAAAGACAGAGTGGATCAGAGCCGGAGAGAATGAGAGAGAAAGAGAGAGTGTGGGTTACAGAAGGAGAGAGCAAGAGTGGAAGTGAGAGAGTGGGTCAGAGCAGGTGAGAGACAGAGAAAGAGATAGTGAGAGAGAGAGAGTGGGTCAGAGCAGGTGAGAGACAGAGAAAGAGATAGTGAGAGAGAGAGAGAGTGGGTCAGAGCAGGTGAGAGACAGAGAAAGAGATAGTGAGAAAGAGAGAGTGGATCAGAACAGGTGAGAGAGTCACATACATACAGTGGATAGGAGAGAGAGAGAGTGTGGCTTCGAACAAGAGAGAGTGAGTGGGAAAGAGAGGGTGGATCAGAGCAGGAGGGAGTGAGAGAGGGAGAGTGTGTGAGTTAGAGCAGGAGAGAGAGAGAGTGGAAGAGAGAGGGTGGGTCAGAGCAGGTGAGGGAGAGAAAGAGATAGTGAGAAAGAGAGAGTGGATCAGAACAGGTGAGAGAGGGAGAGTTTGGGTTAGAGCAGGAGAGAAAGAGAGAGAGAGGGATCAGGGCAGGAGAGAGAACGTGGTTCAGTACAGGAGAGAGTGAGAATGTGGGTTGCAAAAGGAGAGAGTGTGAGTGAGAGAGAGAGACAGTCAGGACGGAAGAGAGGAGCGAGGCAGAACACAAGAGAGAGAGTGAGGTCGAACAGGAGAGAGAGAGAGAGAGAGAATGTGAAGCAAAACATAGAGAGACAAAGAGTGTGTGAATCAGAACAGGCAAGAGAGAGAGAGGGAGTGAGTCAGAACGGGAGAGAGAATGTGAGGGAGATCTGGGCGAGAGAGAGAGAGAGAGGTCAATTGGAAAAGTGCAAGGCAGAAACGGAGAGAGTGTGTGAGGCAGGAGGGGAGATGGAGAGATAATGGAAGAGGAGAGGGAGGAAGAGAAAGTGAGACAGAGATGGAGAGTGAGAATGAGATCACAGGATATAATGTTCCGTATGCGGTGATATAAATATCTGAAACAGCAGGACTGACATAAGTAATTGAAATTGAAAATTCCAATGTTACATTTTCCAAATTCCCAAAACACATAAATATTCAAAGATCATTGCTTACAGCCAGAGGGAGGCTAAGTCACTAGTGAGCCGCATCATTCAGACAGATGCTTGAATATAAACACCGCAATTGACCGTGACAACAACGCTCCCGGATATTTAATGTAAAAATTTCGACATCTCTGGAATGAGAAATGCAGTCAGATTATTGTCAGTGTTCTGCCTATTTGCCCCCATCCCCCGAGGAGCTGATAAGTGGCAGGTTCCTCCCGCCTCCCTCTGTTCGCACGTCAGCCGGCTGCGTATCTTAAGGCTGTTTGCCTGCATGGGGCATCACCTGTACCCCCACTGCTGCCCCATGGGCACGCAGAGGTCGGCAGAGGTGACTGAGGGGGGTGGTGGGGTTGGTCGGGAGAAGGAACCTCAGAGTTCCTAGCCCACGGACAACTGCAATACCCCACCGAGCACAAAGCCACGTCTCTCTCCCTTACTCTCCTGGCCTGTCCTCTCTCTGCTGCCCACTCCTTCTCCAGTGGGTCAACCACACAGCGCAAATGCTAAAGGATCCCAAAACCTGGGTCTCCGGAACACACGAAGGATACCAAGGCTCCGGGGAGAGGCAAAAACGGTTTGCAAGGATGGTTTAAAACTGAAGAAATAGGAGCAGGGGGAGGCCATTCAGCCCCTTGAACCTGCTCCTCCCATTCAATAAGGTCATGGCTAATCCTCTACCCTAACTCCACTTTCCTGCCCTGTCCCTTAGTGCGCAAAAATCTCGCGATCTCCACGTCTTGAATATACTCACTGGTGGCAGTTCAGAGAAGGTTCACTGGGCTGATTCCTGGGGTGAAGGGGGTTTGTCTTATGAGGAAAGGTTGGACAGGTTGGGCCTGTACCCATTGGAGTTTAGAAGAATGAGAGGGGATCTTATTGAAACAGATAAGATTCTGAGGGGGGGCTTGACAGGGTAAATGCTGAGAGGATGTTTCCCCTGAGGGGAATCCAGAACTAGGGGGCACAGTTTCAGGATAAGGGGGTCTCCCATTGACGACGGAGATGAGGAGGAATTTCTTCTCTCAGAGGGTGGTTAGTCTGTGGAATCCTCTTCCCCAGGGAGCAGTGGGGGCCGGGGTCATTGACTATACTCAAGGCTGAGTGAGGCAGGTTTTTTTGATTGATGTGGGGGTCGAGGGTTATGGGGGGGGAGCAGGCGGGAAAGTGGGGTTAAGGGCACAGTCAGATCAGCCATGATCTTATTGAATGGCGGAGCAGGCTAGAGGGGCCGAATGGCCTACTCCTGCTCCTGTATCTCATGCTCTGCGCATCCGAGGATCCTCAAATCTCTGGGATAGAGAATCCCAAAGATTCACGGCCCTCTGAGTAAAGACATTTCCCCTCAACCCACTCCAAAACGGCCGACCCCTTATCTTGAGGCTGTGACTCCACCATCCCTCCTCCCACAACCCCACCAATTCTGGACTCTCTGGAAGTGGTTGGGGGGTGGGGAACAGCCTCTCAGCATCGACCCTGTCAAACCACCACCCCCCCCACCCCCGAAGAATACTGTACGTTTCAACGAGATCACCTCTCATTTTGCCAAACTCCACCGAGGCCCACTCTCCTCCATCTCTCCTCCCACAACAATCCCTCCATCCCAGGGGTCAGCCTGGTGAACCTTCGCTGCGCTCCCTCTCTGGCAAGTCAATCTTTCCTTAGGTAAGGAGACCAAAACCGTACAACCTTGGTGGGGGTGGGGGGTGGGGGAGGCCATGGCACTGTCACTGGGCTAGTAACCCAGAGGCCCAGGGTAACGCTGAGGGGACCTGGGTTCGAATCCTGTCACGGCAGATAGCGGGATGTGAATCCAATAAAAATCTGGAGTTAAAAGTCTAACGGTGACCATGATGTTCCCAACTACATCTCTGAAGCAGAGTCGCACCGACTCGAAACGTTAACTCTGTTTTTTTTTTCCCAACTCTCCACAGATGCTGAGTTTTCCCGGCATTTTCTGTTTTTGTTTCATGAAACTATCGTCGATTGTTGTTAAAAACCCATCTGGTTCCCTTCAGGGAGGGAAATCTGCCCTCCTTACCCTGGTCTGGCCCTACACATGACTCCAGGCTCCACAGCGATGTGGTTGACTCTTAAAAATGCCCTCTGAACGAGGGCAGCTAGGGATGAGCAATAAACACGGGCGAGGCCCACGTCCTGTGGATGAATAAAGAGAAAAGCACAATCCTCCAGGTCGGGGTCTCACCAAAAGCCCTGGATAACTGTAGCATTTCTTGCTCACCCACAGGGCAAACCCTTTGCAACAGAGGCCAACGTGCCATTTGCCTTCCTAACACCGTGCCTGCAGTGTGATCCCAATACCAGAACCACCGCCCCCCACCCAAAACCTCCCCCAAATCCCTTCGCAGCCTCTCGGTGGTCTCCTCACGTCTCAGTGTCCCACCTAACTATGAGCAGCAAACTTGGGTACATTACAACTTGGTCCCTCTTCACCTAAGTCCCAGATACTGACTAGCTGAGGCCCAAGTGCAGACCTCTGTGGTGCTCCCTGAAAAGGATACGCTTATTCCTCTGCTCTGTGTTCTGCCCGTCAGCCAATGATACCAGAGCTGGGAGGTTTACAACTAACTGGATGCGCTTGGAACTAGGAAAGAGAAGGTTGGGAGGAGGGCCGGAAAGATGCATTCAAAATCGATGAAAGGGGTCTCGATAGGGTAGACGTAGAGGTGTTTCTACTTGTGGTGGGTGGGAGACCAGAACTAGGGGCCATCGATGTAAGATCGTCACGAATAAATCCAATGGGGAATTCGGGAGAAACTTCTTTACCCAGAGAGTGGGGAGAATGTGGAACTCGCTCCCACAGGGAGTTGAGGTAAACGATGTCAATAGTTGGGAAAGCAGTGACATAGCGGCAACGTCCCTGGGCTAGTAATCCAGAGGCCCAGGCTAATGACCTGGGGGGGATACGGGATCAAATCCCACCCTGGCAGCTGGTGGAATTTGAATTCAACCAATCAAAAAAAAAAGAAAAACATCTGGAATTAACATGGCGGCCATGAAACTACCATCGATTGTCATAAAAACCCATCTGGTTCACTAATGTCCCTTTAGGGAGGGAAATCTGCCTTCCTTACCCGGTCTGGCCTACATGTGACACCAGACCCCCACATAGCCATGTGGTTGACTCTTAACTGCCCTTCCGAAATGGCCGAGCAAGCCACCCAGTTCAAGGGCAATTAGGGACGGGCAACAAATGCTGGCCCTTGCCGGCGATACCCCACACCCCACGAAACAAAAATAAAGGGGGGGAAAAGAAATGCCTTGAAGGGGGAAGCTGGAAAAACACAGGAGGGGGGGAATTTGGATGTTATGTTGAAGGGGGGGGGGCGAGATGAAGTGGGGGTGGGAGGAGGCTCGTGTGGGGCACAAACACCGGCACAGAGCAGATGGGCCGAATGGTGCTGTAAATCTTAATTGTAATGCGGTTAACGTGAACCACTGATATTCAAATCGCTTCCAAAGACAAGCGATGCCAATAAAAGTGAACAATGAACCTAAGAACGATGTTAATATTAATCAGTATAGTTCGCCAAACATCTGGACCAAGAGGCGGGTTTTAAGAAGGGTGTGAAACGGGGAGGGGAGGCAGCTTGAAGAAAAGCGACTGACACTGATGCAGGCCTCAAAAATATAACCTCAGGGAAGATTCCATCTCCCGTTTCCCCTCCGGGCCAGATGGGAAAAGCAAATGGCCTTCTTCGTTCCCTCCGGAGTGAGGGGTCGCGGCCTCTCACCTTTCAACTTTCCCCCCCACCCCCCGCAGGTTGCATGCTGGGAAATTTGCGGGAGCCGCACACGCTCCGACCCGTTCCCAAAATCCGCCGTGAGAAATAAAATGGCGGCCGGGGCGCACTCCATGGGGAAAGCTGAAGGGCGAGAAGCTTAGCATAAGGGCGCGAAAAAAATAAAAATCGACGAACTCGGGCCTTGCCATCATGAAACATCCGCTCCGACCCTTGTTTAAAAAATTTCGTTTAACGTCGGGAATTTTAGTCCTTCAAATGAACGCTTTTGATGGGATGTGGGCGTCGCTGGCAAGGCCAGAGGTCATTGCCCATCCCTAATTGCCCTTGAACTGGGTGTCTTGCTCGGCCATTTCAGGGGGGGCAGTTAAGAGTCAACCACATCGCTGTGGGGTCTGGGGTCACATGTAGGCCAGACCAGGGTAAGGAGGGCAGATTTCCCTCCCTAAAGGGGACATTAGTGAACCAGATGGGTTTTTACGACAATGAACAATGATTTCATGGTCATCATTAGACTTATAATTCCAGATTTTTTTTAGTTATTATTGAGTTCAAATTCCACAACCTGCAGTGGGAGGGGGGGATTGGAGCACGGGCCCCCGGAGTAATCTCTGGGTTACCGGTCCAGCGGCGTTACCGCTGTGGCATCACCTCTCCGGTTAGTCAGAAAGAAATGGTGGACCGAGGCCTTCCCAAAAAAAAACATTCACCTGGTTTTGTGAGGGGAAAATAACATGGGCCCACCTCCCCCACCCCCTCCCCAGGAGGACTGAGAAGGGGCAGCCGTGAGGTTTGTGGTGACATTCGACGTGGGGAGTGACGGCAGAGTGCACTGCCCCGGGGTGACAGGTGAGAGTTACAGGGAAGGACGAACATTTCAATGTTTCCGGAGCTTGCCCTGGGAACCTGTTCAAGACCCACATCTGACGACGCCCTAAGAGATAAGCGGGGGCGGGGGGCACTCAAGTGATGGGGCAACAATGCTGTAGAGTATATTTAAAAATTCATACATGGGATGTGGGCTTCACTGGCTGGGCCCAGCATTTATTGCCCATCCCTAGTTGCCCCTTGAGAAGGTGGTGGTGAGCTGCCTTCTTGAACCGCTGCAGTCCATGTGGTGTAGGTACACCCACAGTGCTGTCAGGGAAGGAGTTCCAGGATTTTGACCCAGCGACAGTGAAGGAACGGCCGATATATTTCCAAGTCGGGATGGTGAGTGACTTGGAGGGGAACTTCCAGGCGGTGGTGTTCCCCATGTGTCTGCTGCCCTTGTCCTTTTAGATGGTAGTGACCGTGGGTTTGGAAGGTGCTGTTGAAGGAGCCTTGGTGAGTTGCTGCAGTGCATCTTGTAGATGGTACACGCTGCTGCTACTGTGCGTCGGTGGTGGAGGGAGTGAATGTTTGTGGATGGGGTGCCAATCAAGCGGGGCTGCTTTGTCCTGGATGGTATCAAGCTTCTTGAGTGTTGTGGGAGCTGCACTCATCCAGGGCAAGTGGGGAGTATTCCATCACACTCCTGACTTGTGCCTTGTCGATGGTGGACAGGCTTTGGGGGAGTCAGGAGGTGAGTTGCTCACCGCAGGATTCCCAGCCTCTGACCTGCTCTTGTAGCCACAGTGTTTATGCAGGTATCGAAATTACTTCATCTTAAAAGGGAAGCGAAGCCCAGTCAATATTGATAATTATACCTCAGCAAAAACAAGCGCCCACTCCAAGTCTCCTTATAAGTCAAACAAATACTCAGGCCGGGGTGTTCCTGCCGCACCCACAGTCTGGATTTTTCTGAAAGTCAATGGGCTTTTGGTCGTCTCTCTCAATTATCCATTCCTGCCGTAAAATCCCAGCCTCAGTCTTTGTTGGAACACACTGCTTTTCACAGACTTAAAGCAATTGCCTGTTAATTGTTTGTCTTACTTAAATTCAGGATTGATGCATATTTGCTTCACTGCACCACACAATTAAAACTGAACAAGGGGATTCAGCGTCCAACCAGAGTCTCCAATCGATTGCCAACTCGCAGTTTTTCAAGGCAGTTATGTAATCGCCCTTTCAGTGCCAATCTGTCCCTCAGGATGCCAGCATAGCTCACTGGGTAACACTCCCATCCCTCTCTCCTCGGAGTCAGAAGGTCAAGGGTTGCATGCCCCAGTCCAGTGAATCAGTCAAACACTCCCACTGCCTGTGCCGAGGGAGTGCTGCACTGTCGGAGGGTCAGTACTGAGGGAGTGCTGCACTGTCGGGAGGGTCAGTACTGAGGGAGTGCTGCACTGTCGGAGGGTCAGTACTGAGGGCGTGCTGCACTGTCGTAGGGTCAATACTGAGGGAGCGCTGCACTGTCGGAGGGTCAGTACTGAGGGGGCGCTGCACTGTCAGAGGGTCAGTGCTGAGGGAGTGCTGCACTGTCGGAGGGTCAGTGCTGAGGGAGCGCTGCACTGTGGGAGGGTGAGTACTGAGGGAGGGCTGCACTGTCGGAGGGTCAATACTGAGGGAGTGCTGCACTGTCAGAGGGTCAGTACTGAGGGGGTGCTGCACTGTCGGAGTGTCAGTATTGAGGGAGTGCTGCACTGTCAGAGGGTGAGTACTGAGGGAGTGCTGCACTGTCGGAGGGTCAGTGCTGAGGGAGCGCTGCACTGTCAGAGGGTCAGTCCTGAGGGAGTGCTGCACTGTCAGAGGGTCAGTACTGAGGGAGTGCTGCACTGTCAGAGGGTCAGTACTGAGGGGGTGCTGCACTGTCGGAGTGTCAGTACTGAGGGAGTGCTGCACTGTCAGGGGGTCAGTATTGAGGGGGCGCTGCACTGTCGGAGGGTCAGTGCTGAGGGAGCGCTGCACTGTCGGAGGGTCAGTACTGAGGGAGTGCTGCACTGTCAGAGGGTCAGTACTGAGGGAGTGCTGCACTGTCAGAGGGTCAGTACTGAGGGAGTGCTGCACTGTCGGAGGGTCAGTACAGAGGGAGTGCTGCACTGTCGGAGGGTCAGTCCTGAGGGAGTGCTGCACTGTCGGAGGGTCAGTCCTGAGGGAGTGCTGCACTGTCGGAGGGTCAGTCCTGAGGGAGTGCTGCACTGTCGGAGAGTCAGTACTGAGCGAGTGCTGCACTGTCGGAGGGTGAGTCCTGAGGGAGTGCTGCACTGTCGGAGGGTCAGTATTGGGAGAATGCACAGTGCTTCAGCGATGGTCTATGGAGGCCAGGACTGTGCATAGTGTTCCAAGTGTGGCTTAAAGAGGGTTGTGTGCCAGTTAAATGAGGTGTTCATCATGAACAGTTGCCGTCAGAGGCAGTGGGAGAGGAGAGACGGAAGTGAGTGGGAGGATCCAATCCTTCAGTGACATTTAAAGAAAAGCCCAATTTCCAGAAGATTATTGTGTAAAAATACCATTCAAATCATTGGCATTCCATACTCTCATACAAGGAGTCCCAATAATGAGGTTGTAAAAGATGTGGTACATCTCAAAACATAAAGCAGTGAGTGATTGCACAACCCAACACTGCCTCAGCCACTGCTCTGTGCAGCCTGTAATAAATCCACCTTCTCTATGTTATCCGATGCACAGGACTTTACGATGATTATTAATGCAATAAATCGATATAACACTTGCGTTCAGTTTCTGCTGAACTCCTATGAAGCTCTAATAGCATTGAATATGGATGAGCTGTAATGTGTTATCCTGAAGTACAGTGTAGCCCATGTGTGTGTGTTTCAGTGTGTACAGCACACACTGCGATAAACAGGGATGATTCACTCTGGTCTGCTACTGTATGGGTCCTGCGACGTGTGTGTGTGTGTGTGTGTGTGTACGTGTGCATGTAACGGCCGATATAATTCCAAGTCAGGATGGTGAGTGACTTGGAGGGGAACTTCCAGCTGGTGCTGTTCCCATCTATCTGCTGCCCTTGTCCTTCTAGATGGTAGTAGTCGTGGGTTTGGAAGGTGCTGTCTAAGGAGCCTTGGTGAATTCCTGCAGCGCATCTTGTGGATGGTACACACACTGCTGCTACTGTGCGTCGGTGGTGGAGGGAGTGAATGTTTGTGGATGGGGTGCCAATCAAGCGGGGCTGCTTTGTCCTGAATGGTGTTGAGCTTCTTGAGTGTTGTGGGAGCTGCACTCATCCAGGCAAGTGGGGAGTATTCCATCACACTCCTGACTTGTGCCTTGTAGATGGTGGACAGGCTTTGGAGAGTCAGGAGGTGAGTTACTAGCCACAGGATTCCTGGCCTCTGACCTGCTCTTGTAGCCACAGTATTTATATGGCTAGTCCAGTTCAGTTTCCGGTCAATGGTAACCCCCAGGATGTTGATAGTGGGGGATTCAGTGATGGGAATGCCATTGAATGTCAAGGGGCGATGACTAGATTCTCTCTGTTGGAGATGGTCATTGCCTGACACTTGTGTGGTGTGAATGTTACTTGCGACTTGTCAGCCCAAGCCTGGATATTGTCCAGGTCTTGCTGCATTTGGACATGGGCTGCTTCAGTATCTGAGGAGTCGCGAATGGTGCTGAACATTGTGCAATCATCAACAAACATCCCCACTTCTGACATTGTGATGGAAGAAAGGTCACTGATGAAGCAGCTGAAGATGGTTGGGCCGAGGACACTACCCTGAGGAACTCCTGCAGTGATGTCCTGGAGCTGAGGTGACTGACCTCCAACAACCACAATCATTTTCTTTTGTGCTAGGTATGACTTCAACTGGTGGAGAATTTTCCCCCGATTCCAATTTTGCTAGGGCTTCTTGATGCCACACTCGGTCAAATGTGGCCTTGATGTCAAGGGCAGTCACTCTCACCTCACCTCGGGAGTTCAGCTCTTTTGTCCATGTTTGAGCCAAGGCTGTAATGAGGTCAGGAGCTGAGTGGCCCTGGCAGAACCCAAACTGAGCATCAGTGAGCAGGTTATTGCTAAGCAAGTGCCACTTGATAGCACTGTTGATGACCCCTTCCATTACTTTGATGATGGAGAGTAGACTGATGGGGCTGTAATTGGCTGAGTTGGATTTGTCCTGCTTTTTGTGTACAGGACATCCCTGGGCAATTTTCCACATAGCCTGGTAGATGCCAGTGTTGTAGCTGCACTGGAACAGCTTGGCTAGGGGCACGACAAGTTCTGGAGCACAAATCTTCAGTACTATTGCTGGAATATTGTCAGGGCCCATAGCCTTTGCAGT
Source organism: Cetorhinus maximus (assembly GCF_964194155.1). Lineage (NCBI taxonomy): Eukaryota > Metazoa > Chordata > Chondrichthyes > Lamniformes > Cetorhinidae > Cetorhinus > Cetorhinus maximus. Next base: position 8,963,146 of record NC_135911.1, on the reverse strand, counting down.
ATCCAGTGCCTTCAGCTGTTTCTTGATATCACGTGGAGTGAATCGAATTGGCTGAAGACTGGCACCTGTGATGTTGGTTCCCTCACCACCTGCCGCAGACCCAGTCTAGCCGCTATGTCCTTTAGGACTCGGCCATCTCGGTCAGTAGTGGTGCTACCGAACCACTCTTGGTGATGGACATTGCAGTACCCCACCCAGAGTACATTCTGTGCCCTTGCCACCCTCAGTGCTTCCTCCAGGTGATGTTCAACATGGAGGAGCAGTGATTCATCAGCTGAGGGAGGGCGGTACGTGGTAATCAGCAGGAGGTTTCCTTGCCCATGTTTGACCTGATGCCATGAGATTTCATGGGGTCCAGAGTCGATGTTGAGGATTCCCAGGGAAACTCCCTCCCGACTGTTTACCACTGTGTCACCACCTCTGCTGGGTCTGTCCTGCCGGTGGGACAGGACATACCCAGGGATGGTGATGGTGGAGTCTGGGACATTATCTGTAAGGTATGATACTGTGAGGATGACTATGTCAGGCTGTTGCTTGACTAGTCTGTGAGACAGCTCTCCCAATTCCGGCACTCGCCCCCAGATGTTAGTGAGGAGGAGTTTGCAGGGTTGACAGGGCTGAGTTTGCCGTTGTCGTTTCCGGTGCCTAGGTCGATGCCGGGTGGTCCGTTCAGGCTCATTCCTTTTTTGTCGTGGTTTGATAGAACTGAGTGTCTCGCTCGGCCATTTAAGAGTCCAGCACATCGCTGTGGGTCTGGAGTCACATGTAGGCCAGACCGGGTAAGGACAGCAGATTTCCCTCCCTAAAGGGACATTAGTGAACTAGATGGGTTTTTAACAACAATCAATAATGGTCATCATCATTTTAATTCCAGATTTTTTTTTTCATTGAATTCAAATTCCACCATCTCCCATGGTGGGATTGGAACCCCAGACCCCAGAGCAGTACCCTAGGTCTCTGGTTTACTAGTCCAGTGACAATATCACTTTGCGCCATCACCTCTCCTTGGGTGTGGAGAGGGTGAGTGAGTGAGTGAGTGAGTGTGTGTGTGTATGCGCGCGTATGTGTGCCTGTTTGTGTGTATATGAGTGTGTGTGTCTGTCTGTGTGTGTCTGTCTGTGTGTGTCTGTTCATATGTGTGTCTGTTTGTGTGTGTGTACGAGTGTGTGTGGCTCTCTGTGCGTATGTGTGTCTGTTTGTGTGTGTGTGTATATGAGCGTGTGTGTCTGTCTGTGTGTGTGTGTCTGTGCATATGTGTGTCTGTTTGTGTGTGTATGAGTGTGTGTGTGTGTCTGTCTGTGCGTATGTGTATTTGTTTGTGTGTGTGTGTGTATATGAGTGTGTGTGTCTGTCTGTGTGTGTGTGTCTGTGTGTGTGTGTGTGTCTGTCTGTGCGTATGTGTATTTGTTTGTGTGTGTATATGAGTGTGTGTGTCTGTCTGTGTGTGTGTGTGTGTGTGTGTGTGTGTGTGTGTCTGTGCATATGTGTGTCTGTTTGTGTGTGTGAGTGTGTGTGTCTGTCTGTGTGTGTGTGTGTGTCTGTGCGTATGTATGTCTGTTTGTGTGTGTGTATGAGTGTGTGTGTGTATATGAGTGTGTGTGTGTGGGGGGATTAACACTGAAGTACATAGACATCAATATTGAGGTTGTGTAGATACATAGGAGTGAACACCGTGGTCCTATGAGAATGTATGGCTTAATACTGAAGTCCAATAGGTACACAGTCAGTAATAATAAGCAACTCTAGCTGTAAAAAAATTAATACTCAGGTCTTACAGATGTATTAAGAGTAAAACCTGGGTCCGACTACTTTATGAAGAGCTCCTGTAGGTCTCTCCGACGGACAAATATCTGTCTTGGAACTAGAATTGGATGTGGTGTGAAGAATCCTGGTTTCAGGTTTGGGAGAGCAGCTTCAAAGGTTTTTAATTCAATGTGCTGGCAGGATTGCTGTTATGAATCTAATGCGGTTTTGGCGAGATAGGGGGAAAACAAAACAAATCCAATCTAATTCTGGCACCAACATTGTAAATCTAATCCCTGCAATGCACAGGTATTGTGTTCATTTAGTAACAGAAGTACCACACAGCGCGGTTGGGTCCGAAATGCAGTTGGTTCGAGGAGTTTCGAAGGGGAAGACTGAAATCTTCAGCTGGTGGGCGAGTTATTGACCCTGTGCCTCAACAGCACCAACATTATCGCAGCGAGAGAGACAAGAGCCTCGGAGACAAGAAACAACTTTTCTTTTGAAGCGTGCCCGCGGCCGTAATGTAGGAAACGCAGCAGCCAATTTGCGCACAGCAAGATCCCACAAACAGCAATTTGATAATGACCCAGGTCATCTGTTTTTTTTTTCAGTGGTGTTGGTTGAGGGATAAATATTAGCCCCCACGGCACCGGGCAGAACTCCCCGCCAAGCCCCCGCCCCCAATCCCTGCTCTTCTTCCAAATAGTGGCTGTAGGATCTTTTACACCCGCCTCTGAGGGCAGACGGGGTGACAGTGTAGCATCTCAACCAAGACGGCAGGTCCAACAGTGCAACGTTATCTCAGAACTGACCCTCCGACAGCGCGGCACTCCCTCAGTACTGCAGAGCTCCCTCAATACTGACCCTCTGACCGTGCAGCGCTACCTTCGTACTGAACCCCTGACAGTGCAGCATTCCCTCAGTACTGACTGCCCGACAGTGCAGCACTCCCTCAGTACTGACCCTCTGACAGTGCAGCACTCCCTCAGTACTGACTGCCCGACAGTGCAGCACTCCCTCAGTACTGACCCTCCGACAGTGCAGCACTCCCTCAGTACTGACCCTCTGACAGTGCAGCACTCCCTCAGTACTGACCCTCCGACAGTGCAGCACTCCCACAGTACTGACCCTGTGACAGTGCAGCACTCCCTCAGTACTGACCCTCTGACAGTGCAGCACTCCCTCAGTACTGACCCTCCGACAGTGCAGCACTCCCTCAGTACTGACCCTGTGACAGTGCAGCACTCCCTCAGTACTGACCCTCCGACAGTGCAGCACTCCCTCAGTACCGACCCTCCAACAGTGCAGCACTCCCTCAGTACTGACCCTCCGACAGTGCGGCACTCCCTCAGTACTGACCCTCCAACAGTGCAGCACTCCCTCAGTAGCGACCCTCCGACAGTGCAGCACTCCCTCAGTACCGACCCTCTGACAGTGCAGCACTCCCTCAGTACCGACCCTCCGACAGTGCAGCACTCCCTCAGTACTGACCCTCTGACAGTGCAGCACTCCCTCAGTACTGACCCTCCGACAGTGCAGCACTCCCTCAGTACTGACCCTCCGACAGTGCAGCACTCCCTCAGTACTGACCATCCCAGTGTAGCTCCCTTACCCGGACCACCTTGCGAGTGTGAGGGAGGGTTGGAGCCGCTTACCTCGTGTGCCGTTAAAAAACAGGGTTTGCCGGTAGGGGTTCTGGATCACCACGATCGAACCGTCGTAGCTGTGCAACTTGCATGTGATCTCTGCTGTCTCGCCTTCCATCACTGTCACGTTCTCAGCTTGAACGACCTGAGATTGCACTGTCGGGGAAAGCACAGGGAGAAGCCTCCGTTAGACAGTAACCTGAAGCTCCTCACAGAGGAGTTAAGCCTTCTCGGAAGCAAAGAATTAAAAACAATTCGGCGGCAGCTTCACCACCTCCGATCCCAATAGCTAATGAAATTACCTCTTGAAGTCTAGACACTGTTGTAATGCAGCAGCCAACCTGCGCACAGCAAGCTCCCACAAGCAGCAATGGGATAATGATCCTGATTATCTGTTTTTGGTGATGTTGTTTGAGGGATAAATATTGACCCCAGGACACCGGGGAGAACTCCCCCCTGCTCTTCTTCCAAATAGCGGCCGTGGGATCTTTTACACCCACCCGAGAGGGCAGAGGGGGCCTCGGTTTAACGTCTCATCTGAAAGACAGTCTGACAGTGCAGCACTCCCTCAGTACTGACCCTCCGACAGTGCAGCTCTCCCTCAGCACTTACCCTCCAACAGTGCAGCACTCCCTCAGTACTGACCCTCCGACAGTGCAGCACTCCCTCAGTACTGACCCTCTGAGAGTGCAGCACTCCCTCAGCACTGACCCTCCGACAGTGCAGCACTCCCTCAGTACTGACCCTCCAACAGTGCAGCGCTCCCTCAGTACTGACCCTCTGAGAGTGCAGCACTCCCTCAGCACTGACCCTCCGACAGTGCAGCACTCCCTCAGTACTGACCCTCCAACAGTGCAGCGCTCCCTCAGTACTGACCCTCTGAGAGTGCAGCACTCCCTCAGTACTGACCCTCTGAGAGTGCAGCGCTCCCTCAGTACTGACCCTCCGACAGTGCGGCACTCCCTCAGCACTGACCCTCCAACAGTACAGCGCTCCCTCAGTACTGACCCTCCAACAGTGCAGCACTCCCTCTGTACTGTCCCTCCAACAGTGCAGCGCTCCCTCAGTACTGACCCTCCAACAGTGCAGCACTCCCTCTGTACTGACCCTTTGAGAGTGCAGCGCTCCCTCAGTACTGACCCTCCGACAGTACAGCGCTCCCTCAGTACTGACCCTCCAACAGTGCAGCGCTCCCTCAGTACTGACCCTTTGAGAGTGCAGCGCTCCCTCAGCACTGACCCTCCAACAGTGCAAAGCTATGTCAGTATTGG